>NC_056747.1:1189415763-1189590763 GCF_019279795.1 Protopterus annectens | reverse complement strand
TGTGTCCCCTCCTTTAGTGTGCAGCCAGGAACAATACCTTTTCCACTTGTTAGCATAGGATTTCCTTGAACTGGGTCATCTGGCTTCACGTATGAGATCCAGGACCAGCTTGCTTAGGCTGGCCACTGGAGAAGAATTCAAGGATAAGCCAGGCTGCAAGGTTCAGGGTCTGTAATGGCAGATGCAAGATCTGTCCCTCCTGCTGTGTCAGAAGGGTTGGGATCTGGTGTAGGTGCCATGGGAGCACTGGTGACAGACTGCACAGTAGTGGGTACCAGTGTTGGCATGGCCAGACGGTCTTTCCTGCCTTATCTTGAGTAATACTCTTGTAAGAAGAGGCAGAGGGGGAAATGCATAGACTGAGAGGTTTGCCCACTGGAAGGATAGGGCCATCCACTTTCCAGGCCTTGCTGTGAGGTACTCTGGTGCAGAATTTGCTGAGCTGGTGGTTGTAGGGGGAGGCAAATAAGTCTACCTTTGGGGTACCCCATTTCTGGGTCACAAGGCTGAAGATGTGGTGTTTTAATTACCACTCATGTAGGTCTAGGTGATTTCTGCTTAAGTTGTCTGCCACATAGTTTTGGTTGCCTGGCAGTGATTGAGCTTGCAGTTAAATATGCATGGATGAGGCTGTGTTCCACAGGGTCATGGCTAGCCTGCAGAGTGGGTAAGAGTGGGTTCCCCCCTGCTTCTTGATGTACCACATCACTGTGGTGTTGTCGGTTTTGATTAGTAGGGGCCCCAGTGACAGTAGGGATCTGAAAGCTGTCAGGGCATGTTGAACAGCTAGCATCTTTTTTTGGTTGATGTGCAGATGAATTTGATTTGGGATCCAGTAGCCCTGAATGCACCTGCCGTCCAGATGTGCACCCCAGGCATAGTCTGATGTGTCTGTGGTTAGGGTCTGGGCATGGGCAGGGTGGGGTTGTGTAAAGGGAAGTCCCTTATTGTAGTTGCATGCTGCTGCCCACCAAAGAAACTCTTTCCTTAGAGAAGGTATTATAGGTATGATAGTTTCCAGGTCCTGAGAATGTTGGCACCAAAGACTTTTTAAGTACCATTGAAGTTTCCTTATATGCAGTCTGGCATATGGAATTAGTAGAATGCAGAAGGCCATGAATCCTAGAGCCTGCAGGATTTTCCTTGCAGATAGCTGGGTTCTGGTGGCCATTTGAGCGAAGTAGCCTGTCAGATAGGCTTGTGTTTCTGGAGTAAGGAATGCCATCTGGGATGCTGTGTCCAAGTTTGCTCCCAGGAATACAATGTTTTGACTGGGGACTAGTTTGGATTTCTTTTCATTGATAATGTACCCCAGGGAGGTTAGAAGTTCCTTTACAAATGTTAGGTGCTGCAACAGCTTTTCCTAACTGTCTGCCTGAATCAGGCAATCATCCACGTAAGGGTAAATTTGAATATTTCTCTGTCTGCAATAGGCAAAGGCTGGAGCCAGGCATTTTGTGAAAACTCTGGGAGCAGTGGATAAGCCAAAGGGAAGTGCAGAGAACTGATAATGCATAGATCCTGCCCTGAAATGTAGATATTTCCTGCAGGAGTCCCTGACTGGGATGTGCAGGTAGACCTCCTTTAGGTCTAGGGTGGCTAACCAGGCATCTTTGGACAGCATAGGGAAAAGCTGCTGTAGGGAGAGCATTTGGAATTTTGGTACCACCAGGAAGGTGTTTAGAATGGATAGATCTAAGACTGGGCGCCAGGTACCCTCTTTTCTGGGTACCAGGAAAAGTCTGAAATAAAAACCTTGACCTATCTGTTCTGCAGGAGCAGGCTGAATTGCTCTTATGGAGAGCAGGGACTGAACTTGGTTTTGTGCCTCTGCCCACTGGTTTGGAGGAAGGTCTGGGAACCCTTTTGGGGTTGGTAGCTTGTGGAAATAAAATTTGTACCCCTGGGATACTATGTTGAGGACCCATCGATCGTTGGTGATGGAGGTCCAGTTTTTTGCATGGTGGGCAAGTTTTCCTCCTAGGGGCACGAGCAATTAGGCAGAGGTGAGGAGTGGAGTTGAGAAGTCATTGTGAATACTTTCTGTAAGGGGGTGGCTTAGCACTCTTGATTTAGAAGTGGAGGTACTCCATTGCTTAGATCTCTCATACCCTGAGACTGTAATCTGGGGGGGTCTGGTTCCCCTGGGTCTAGTTTGAGATGGCTTTGAGGGGGATGGAAAGGACCAATGTTTTTGCGGGGCAATGTCTACTGAATCTAGGAGGCTGCACTTGCAAAAAATCTTTGACTGTCTGCATAGACTTAGCCTTTTCTTCCATCTTTTTTAAAACCTCTTCTGCTTTGGTACCAAACAGATTGTCCTTGTTCAAAGGAGCCTCCAATAATTTTGATTTTACATGGGCAAGGTCTGCTCCTTAAGCCAGGCATGCTTTCTAAGTACAGAACCTGTGACTGGTGCCCTGCAAGATGCTTCAAGGGCATCAAACCCACATTGTAGGGTATACTTGTTGACTTGGCTTGCAGAATGCATAAGCTCATGTAATTCTTTATTTTCTGCACAGTCAGGAAAGGTAGACAGTTTTTGCTTAATAAGTTCCATAGTATGTTGCTGGTATTTCAGCATGTGGAACTAACAATACAATGCCCTAATGGTGAGAGTTGCAGAGGTGTATACTTTTTTACCCCATCTGTGTAAAGCTTGGGAATCCCTGTCTGAGGGGATGGGATTCTAAGCTGTAGTTGCTTTTATTCCTTTAGGTCCTTGGGAGATGACCTCTGGGTCAGCAGTAGGATTTTTGAAGAGAAATTTGTGAGAGTCAGTGACTCTGTAGTATCTGTCAGGTTTCCTTGGAGCAGGGGGTATAGTGTCAGGAGTTAGACTGGATTCCATAAAGACATCATCCACAACATCCAGAACAGGAGGGATAGTTAAGGGTCTATGCTGTGGTAAATCTAAAAATTCCCTGAGTCTGTTTTTGGACTGAGGATAATCCTGGTATTCCCAATGGAAATGCTCTCTCAAAGTATGTAGGGTTTCACCAAAAGTAAAATCCTCTGGAGGGGAGGCAGAAGGAATGGATTCCTCTGCATGTGAATCCTCATAGGCAGATAAGGGCATGTCTTCATATTCAGAAACCTCAGAGTTGTCGGACTCTTGGGTCAGGTAAAGCTGCTGGGGACAAGTCTCTTTTTCTTTTAGCAGGGGAAGGCTGGCTTTCCCTAATCAGCATGATCCGGTCTTCTGCCATTTTAAGCTTCTGAGACTGTGGCAAGGAAGCAGGCGCTTGAGTGTGGGTTGTCATTTTTTTAGGCATAGCTCGTACTCTTGGCCTTAGAAACTCGGTAGTTTTAGAAAGAACTGAAGATGCAAAAGAAGTCATCGGTTTGTGTCAAAAATCGGTAGTGCGCAGAACTTCCTCAGAAATCAGTGCCTGCACAGTGGCTCTGGACCCATCCAAGGTAGAGACATCCACAGGTTACGTAGTCAATGAAGAGTTTTGTGGCATACCGGACTCAGAATGGGTCTCAGTAGCGGCCTGGGAATCCATCGAAGTGGGCATCAGGGGCTGTGAAAGCACATCACTGAGCACCAGTGAACTGGCGACTAGCTAAACGGAAGCGTCGTTGGCAGTTTTGGACCTGTGCAGTCTGTCTTTGTCTTCATCCTTATGTTTTTTCGGAAGATCGGTTGTCAGATGGCTTACCAAAGCCTTTTTGGAATATGGAGATCAAGAACGAAAGTATTTAGCTACAATAAGGGCCCAACAATGAATAGTTCGGGTGTTGAACAAAGCACAAAACCAACAGCGAGGTACGTCGTGGTCTGGGCCTAAACAGGTGACATAGTAAGAATGGAAATCTCGGTGTGGTATTTGCTTTCCACAGGCGAGACAATTGTTAACTTTTTCTGACATTGGTTACAGCAAGAAAAAAGGATCCCCAAACGGGGTACTTAGCTTTATAAGACTTCAGGATGATTCAATTTCGGAAAGGAAAACTCAGGTAGCAGCCAACCAGCACTCGTGCAAACTGCTTCTGCTTCGGGCTCCTCGGCAAGAAAGACTGATGTAATGGCGTCGGCTGCCTGTTTTTATACCCCTGATTACCTGACGTCAGTCCTGAAGTGACAGCAACTGACCATTAATACTAAGGCTCTGGTATTCGGGCCGACTGAGGGCTATCCCTGGCAGGATAACCCAAGTGTGATGACTGCAGCAGTGAAGCACGAAGCACATTAAGTCTTACACGGAAAGACTGAAAGCTCTTTCACTGTATTGTGTCTCCTACAGATTGCTAATGGGTGACCTGTGCCTGCTTACAAGGCATTTCTGACCTGGCTCTGATAGAAATGCTACACACTCATAAATCTACTGCACAAGGGTCACTCATTCCAGGGATCTTAACCTAGCCTCTGACAAGAACAGGTCATGCTGGAGTGATAGATACATCTCCCAGAGACTACCATTTCTCTGGAACAATCTTCCAATTCAAATGAAACAGAGATCCCCTTGACCCTCTTCAAATGCAACCTAGATCAATGGATGGGTGACTGTAAATTTACTCTTAGGGTGGCACCCAGGTCGCTCCTGGACAGAGGAAGTCAGTATTAACTACCATAGACCCTTACCCCTATGAACTTCACTTACCTAACCAACAACAATTGCGGCAACTCAGGATAAATACGGCACAATCAACTAACATTGCAGCTGAACGGAAGGGAAACATAGAGAGAACTCACAAAATGAATGAAATCTTGCCCTCTATGTCTTCTAAGTCTTCAGATAAAGGACCCAGAAGGAAGACAAACGAATTAGTTATGAACACTACTGGTGAATCAACAGTTTTTCACATGCTCCCTTTACCGTTCAAGGAGTTTTACAAACCGCAGAGAAACCAGAGTCGAGGGAGGAAGAGACGCAAGTTGTCAGAGGATGCAACAGGCCACATGAAATATTTGAAAAAGAACTGGCACACAGTGAGTCAGAACTAGTTATTAACATTTCTAGCTATGTTCTGAATGAAACTGAGAGGAGGTTATTAAACAAAGGGTTATCTTTTATTCCCTATATGAGGACTGATATTGTAGACATTATACTTGATGGAAAACTTTTTACAAGAAATGTTGCTTTGAAGTTAATGTGCAGTGACAAAGAGACTATGCAAGGTTGTCAATGTAAGAAACCGACCACTTTTATTCTCCAAACCATTCTGTGAAAGGGACTTTTTTAGAGTTAAACAATTCTGAACATGCCATGAGGAAATGCAATTTTTATAACTTGAGTAAAGCTGAATTAGAAGCACTCAGTGGATTGCAGAAAAAACACAGAACTTGTTATAAGGCAAGCAGATAAAGGGGGTGCAGTGGTAGTTTTAGGTAGAGCAAAATATAAAGAGAAAGTAGAGATGATGTTAAATGATGTTGAAACATATAAATGGTTAACAACAGAACAATTTAGCAGATTAATAAGAACTGTATATAGTGATTTGTATGATTTGTTAATGTGTAACGTTATTGACAACTTGTATAAGTATTTTCTGATAGAGACAACTTGCATACCTACATTTAGGGGTTTACCGAAAGTTCACAAAGATACATACGATCCACCATTGAGATGTATAGTCTCAAGCAGGGGATGGTTAATGGAATCCCTTTCTATGTTTGTGGAGAAAGGTAGCAGATACTACTGATACAGTTATCAGAGATATGCAACATTTTTTAGATACCTTATCTGAATATGCATTTTCCAAAGACTATAAATCAGGGGTGTTGCTTGTGACATTAGATGTTAAGACTCTTTTCACTAGTATTCTGAATGATGTTGGATTGGATTTTGTCAGGTTAGTTTTAACGAGTAAAGGAGTCCCTAATGAAAACATAATGATGTGCACCATGCTATTAGAGTTGATTTTGAATAATAATGTTTTCCTTTTAAGAATGAATATTTTTTTACAAACTAAAGGAATGGCAATGGGCACTCCCTGCGCCAATTTCTACGCTGATGTAGTGATGGCATACTGGGAGGCCAATTTTATTTTGAATAATAGTGATTTTAAAGACTTAGGGACACAGGTGGACAGTGGTCTCACCTTCGATAACCACATCGCCACAACAGTCAGGAAATCCTTCTATGTGGCACACCTCATCACGAAGGGCTTTTCATCCAGAAAAAAGGAGGTCATTGTCCCACTGTACTCATCCCTCATTAGACCCATTATAGAATACAATGCCCCATTTGGTATGTACCTCTCAAGACATCTGCAACAACTAGAAAGGCCTCAGAAATACCTCACTAAAAGAATCACAGGCCTAAAGCAGATGGCCTATGCTGACGCCTTAAAAACTCCAGCTATACTCTGTCATATCGTCTACTCAGAGGCGATCTCTGCTTAGCATACAAGGCCATGTCAAACCCAGAGCTATTGGACATGCTACACTTAAAGAAATCCCAATCCCTCAGAGCTACACGCTCCAGGGATCTAAACCTTGTCATCACAATAAACAAAACATGTTGGAGGGATAGGTTCCTGACCCAGAGACTCCCCAGACTCTGGAATAGATTGCCCATACATGTCAAGCAGAGTGCCTCTTTGGACCTCTTCAAGAGGAACCTTGACGATTGGATGGGAGAAAGGAAATTCACCCCAGGGATCCGTCTCAGTCGCCTGCTAGACAGGGGTCCAGGAAAGTAAATAATGTGGGAAGAAATATTCAGGAAATTGTTATGGCTAGGCTTGTATAGGCCCTAGGGCTGATAGCCTAGTACTAACCTATGAACCTATGAACCTATGAACATACCATATTACAAACATTTTGTGGAAGATGTGTTCTTGGTTTGGGATGGACCACTGGTTGAATTCGAAAGGTTCTTAGCATACATTAACTCTATGACAGAATTTTTGGAGTTTGCTGCCAACTCCTCGTATGAGAAGACTGAATTTTTATATGTTCTCATAAAGAAAGAAGGTGGCAGGATAGAAACTAAGATGTATAGGGAAAATTGTAGAAAAAACAATATACTGCACTGTGATAGCATGCACCCAGCCTATGTGTAAAAAAATATTGTACAAGGACAGGGACGCAGAATATCCAGATTGACTACTTCAGATGATACGTGTAACACAACCTTAAAGAAATTAGAGATAGAACTTTTACAGCATGGCTATAAGGAGAAATAAAGTAGTTGTTTAAGGGATGAAAGATTCATAGAAAGAAAGAAAAGAGACAAACCATTTTTTAGACAGAAGAATAATGCTGAATCAATAGAAGACAACACAAGGTATAACAGAAATCATGATGTTGGGGTTATCATTCCCTTTTCTAATACTAGTAAAGTTATAAACGAGATCATTACTAAGAATTGGAGCATTTTAACCACTGAAGACAAAATCATAGGTGTGGTGGGTTCGAGACCTAAGTATACCTATAAGAATACTAGATCTCTTAAGAGATTATTATGTTATGAGAAGGAAGATAATAAGAGAGTTCAATCAATACGCTTAGGGACATTTCCATGTGGAAACTGCAGACATTGTATTTACATGGCTAATAATAACATTTTTATACATCCCACAACACAAACAAAATATGAGTTTCATCATCATGCCCACTGTACAACACATGATTTAGTATATTTAGCAACTCCAAAGATAACCACAAGGCTTTCCTTAGCTATGTCAAGAATCTAAGTGGCAATTCTCAGATCTGCTCAGAGTTAGTGCAGAATGGCACAAAATACACTGAACCGACCGATATCACCAACATCCTGGCATACAGGTTCAGTGCAAACTTCACCCCCTCTCTCACCCCCAAAAGGGCCCATAACCATACCAGAAGAATTTAGTGCCCCTGAAATCACAGATACTCAGGTTAAAACAGCCCTCTCCAAAGCCAAAAACACAGCATCAATGGGAGCGGACGGTGTCCCAGGCTGCGTCCTACATGAGCTCAAAGATGAACTAACCCCTCACCTAAACACACTGTTCAAACTCAGCCTCTCCACAGACTACATGCCCATAGAGTGGCATACAGCAATGGTTATTCCTCTTCACAAAGGTGGAGCCACAACAGGCCCTGGGAACTATCGCCCTATAAGCCTGACTAGCTTGTTCTGTAAGGCTATAGAGCGCATCATCATGGATCTTGTTAACAGAGACACTGGAAACCTACAAACACTGAACCCTACCCAGTTCACCTTTGTTAAGGGCAGATCATGCCTCCTAAACCTGGTGGACTGCTTTGAGATAGTTACCAAGGCTATATACGAGGGAAAGGTGGTCCACACAGTATACCTAGACCTCGCAAAGACCTTCGGCACCATTCCCCATTATAGTATTATAGACAAGCTCACCAGCCTGAACTTAAACCCCTACGTCACAAGATGGGTTGCTAACTGGCTCACGGACAGGACCCAGATGGTAAGAGTTGCGGGAGATAGGTCTGACTCTAAACTGGTTACAAGTGGCATTCCCTAGGACTCAGTCCTAGGACCCCTGTTTGGCATATACTTCTCAGAGGTGCAGGCAAGCACAGGAGGTCTGTGGCTGACCAAGTTCACAGACGACTGCAAACTAGGGGCTATAATTGACAATGCGGTTGACACAGACATCCTCCAAAAGGGTCTCACTGAGACAGATGCCTGGTATCAAAACCATGGCCTCAAGCTAAATGCCAAAAAGTGCATAGTCATCCGTACCCACAAACTACCACATAGGTGGTAGTTCCTAAAACTCTGAGCGTAATAAGGGATCTGTGGACCCAAGTAGATAGTAATCTCACCTTTGATAATCACATTGCCAAAGTGGTTAGAAAACCCTTCTATGTGGCCCACCTAATAACAAAAGGGTTTGCATCCACATCAAAAGAGGTCATTGTGCCCCTCTACTCATCACTCATCAGACCCATCATAGAGTACAATGTCCCATTTGGGATGTACCTTACAAGACACCTGCAACAGCTGGAAAGACCACAGAAGTACCTCACAAAGAGGATCACTGGCCTCAAATAGATACCCTATGCAGCTTGACTGAAGAAACTCCAGCTGTACTCAGTTGCATACTGCCTACTCAGAGGTGATCTATGCCTGACATACAAGGTTATGTCCAACCCAGAATTGATGGACATGCTCCACCTAAAGAAAACCATATCCCCTCGTGCCACATGCTCTAGGGATCTAAACCTCACCACAACAATAAATAGGACATGCTGGAGGGATAGATTCCTGTGGGTCCTTGCTAACACTCTTCAAGAGAAACCTTGATGAGTGGATGGGAAATAGAACGTTTACTCCGGGGATCACTTCAATGGCTCTGCTGGACAGAGGCACAAGGAACTAATCTAAGGGGGCAGCGAAAGCCAACACAATTCCGGCTAGGCTTATAAATGCCTTCAGGCAGATAGCCTAGTACCTACCTATGAACCTATGAACTTGTACAAAGTGTTCATCATTTTACACAGGAAAGATAATAGAACCCTGAGGGAAGACAGTAAGGGAACACTTATATGCTATTAACAAAGAGGATGAAACGAATGCCTTAGCATGCCATGTATTATGTAATGATCTGTCTCATAAGTTCCTTTTTTTAGCCATTGAATTGATTAATAAGAGTGTTAGACTTGGCAATTTTAAAAATCACACAGAGAAACAGGAAGTTAAGTGAATCATCAGACTGCAGGCTGATAAGGCTTGTGGTCTTAATGATAGTCTCCTTGAGGCCGTTTTTAGCAGATAGACCCTTGATTCATTAGGATTTAATACTCTCTCTCTCTCTATTTGTTTGTGTCTTTCGGCTTTTCCCGGTTAGGGGTCGCCACAGCAGAACTCCAGTCTGCTAATGATTGGTAGTTGATTTTTACATGCCGAGTTACCAGCTCTAACGCACAACCTTATTCACGCATGTCTCCATGCAGAAGACGCTCTAGCTGAGAATCGAACCGTCAGCATCTTACTGTGAGGCGACAACGCTACCGCAGCACCATATATATATATATATATATTTATATATATATATACATATATATATATATATATATATATATATATATATATCTATATCTATACACACACACAATATATATATATATATATATATATATATATATATATATATATATATATGTATATATATATATATGTATATATATATATATATATATATATATATATATATATATATATATATATACACACACACACACACATATATATTTTAACATTTTTCAATCATAAGCCATGGTGGTGCAGTGGTAGTGTTGTCACCTCACAGCAAGATGTTCCCCCGCGGTCGAGTGGAGTTCAAAAGACATGCGTGAAATGGGCATGCCTTCGTTAAAGGTTGGGCATCAAGCTGGCACCTTGGCACCATAAAAATCTACTGCCAAGCATTAGCGGACTGGAGTTCTGCTGTGGCGACCCCTAACCGCGAAAAGCCGAAAGAAGAAGAAGATTAATTAATAATTTGATATTGTATGTACATGACTTGCATCATATTTTTAACGTTCATGTCACACATAGATGTTTTGAGGTTAGTTTGCGCAGGTTTTACATAGTTTTAATTAAAAGTTTTGGGATGTGAAGGGTTGCCCTGAATCTTTGCTTTTAATTGAACTTTGATTTGATAGGCTGATACTACTATTTAAACAAATACAGTGTGTTTTATTTTGTCTGAAGAAGCATTCATCTCTGAACACGAAAGTGCTAACATTTTGGATCGTACTACATTGGAATAAAGTGTTTTGTTGTGCCTGCTGTGGTGTCACCCTGCGAGTTTGCTTTCACATAAATACAGCTAGGCTTGTAAGGGCTCTTGGGCAGTTAGCTTAGTAACATTCTATGAACCTGTGAGCCTATAACAAATCTCAGATTTAGGCAAACTTCCATTCATATTGGAAGAAAACTGGAAAAGAATAATTCATCACAGTTATCAGGAAAATGTTTCAAAAGTAGTTAAATAATTTTTATAGAACTGTGTTGTTGGCAAGCTTGAACACAAGTTTCAATCTCAGCAGATTTGACTGTGTGTGTGTGTGTGTCTCTCTCACACACACACACACACACACACACACACACACACACACACACACACACACACACACACACACACACACACACACGTTCAAACCTTGGCATTACATTTTTTATCTCAACTCTGCAATTAACTAATGATATTTACCTTCTCCTTGTTCCGTTGTTCTGGTGTCAGGAACTTTGTGCACTCTGTATAATTTGCCCATGTCTTGTTGATACTGGGTACAAGCTCCCACTTCCCAGATAAGTTGCATTTTCGGTATGCATGTCCTACAAAACAAAACGTAACATTTATATGTACATATATATATGTATATATATATATTAACTAATAAACTACTCTTCATATTAATTGTTCAGTATTCTATTTTCTCTTTATATTCATCTGTTCACTAAAACAAAGTACTGTTTTTAGACATCCTGCATGTGTCAAGACAAATGTATACTGGCAGAAATTTTCCTTAAAAACAAATAGTGAAGGTCTGTTTGTTTATGTACATTCATAAGCCATCTGTCTGCCAAAAGCAAATATATTACTTCCTTTGTCTGTCTAATGTGTGTGTTTGCTTAAAAAATAAGGGGTCACGGGACTTACAAGATGGATGCACACTGATCAACAGCGTAATTTCAGCTCTCCCAGTGTGAAAACAGAAACTGAGAAAAAAAAGAGTGCCACTGAAAATGTTTTTGTTTTTTTGGTAAAATTCAGTTACTGGCTAGAAAATACACTGCCTGGATGCCATCAAAGAAAAAAATTGGAAAACCTGAAAGAAAATCAACCAGAAAAGGTGAACTGTCTGAGAAGGATTCTGCAGCTGTTCAGCAAAAAGAAGTTCAAGCTTCAGCTTTGGTTTAAGAGATGGCTTCCATAAATTTAGAGGAAAAAAATAAATCAAATGTACTCAGAGGTGATCAGAATAAATGAAACACTGAAGGAATATATCATTTCAAACAACAAAATGCTGGAAAAAATAGAAGAAGCTTTAACTAGCCATATAGATGAACTGACAAAACTGCAAAAAACAGATGTTGTCATGAAGAAAAATCTGGCTGAATACGACATTTCTCAAAAAGAACTGTTTAAAAAGTAGCAAAGTTAGGGGACAGAGCACACAGAGAATATTGGAGATTTTCTGCTGTACCACAAAAACTGGAAGGAGCAGACTATATTAAGTTTATGAAAGCACAAATAAGCAGATGGACAGGTGTTCCACAACAGAAAGGGTTGATCCTAACTAAATTGTGGCAGAAGATCAAAACATTAAAAAACAGAGACAGCAGAGTGTTTGTAGAAAACAATTATTCACCATACACTAGTTGGAAGATAAGCAACTTTATCCCAACAATCAGGGAATGTTGAGAAGCAGGTGTGAGACTCAGATGCTGTATCATGCTGTCTTCAAAGTGTTTGTCCTGGAGGATCAAAGCATTTTTTGGCACAGAACAGGTTAAGGAGGAAATAAAAAAATATAAAACAAAATGTGAGTCAACAAGCAGAAGGGGACTCTACTTTTCATTCTTCTGACAGTAAGGTTCATTGAGAGACTTTGCCATTGAAACCTTTTCCAGTGTTCTAAAGGAAAATGCTTAAGAGACAGAAAAAAACACAGAAGTTGACTAGAAGAATCAACAGTACCTTGGACTTGAACCAGAGTCCTGTGTTGGAAGATGGAGATGAACAGGAAGAAGACCAGCAACTCAGAAATTAGTGAACAAATGAAGACTATACAGCATCTTATCACATTTGTGAAATATGGTTTTGCAAGACAAACTGGCTGAAAACAATTGGACCTTTGTTGACTTTGTTAAACTTGTGGGTGGACTATAAAGCATATAGCCCAATTAATATCACTAATGTTTTGAAGAACATTAAAAGGGGAAACTAACTATAAGTAAAATAATGTTGGTTCTTAGTATTTGTATAAAACATTTCATGATATAAAGTACATGCTATATATACAGTAAAACAGTTTTGCATAGTCAGGGTATTTTAAAAGTGGGGATGTCTTTTCAGTGTTTGCTGTATGTGTTAAAGACATTAAAGTAAACAAGTACTTTTTAGTTGTAAGAAATATAGGTTTTACAGTATAACAAGAGAAAAAAGGCTAGACCAAAGCAAATGTAATGTTCATATGCTGTGATCTTGGGATTCTGGGTGAGTGTATGTCTTGATTACTACCTTTGGGTTAAGCCATAAACAGGCATTTTGTCAGCATGCAAGCTTTAAAAATAAGACAAAATGATGAAAGCCATGAAAATGCTAAGCTTCTTACAAATGCAAAGATATCTTGTTTGTTTTCCACTGGCAAATGTTCAATAGAGTTTAGATGTCTGCAGCTGAGGGCAGTTGTGCATTCTTTTCTGAGTGAAATTTACAAAAACTCATTGCTGAGTACATTTTCATGGAGACAATCTATCTGCAGCTGCAAGCAGTTAATCTTGAGAATTCTGAGTATTCCTTGCTGAGGAGAATGCAAAGGTAAAGGTAAAATGGCAAGCAGTTCAGTGAAAAAATTAAGTTTGAAATTATTGGAAGTGAATAAAAAGTAATAACCTCCTTGGCAGCCTTAATACTTTAAAGCAGTTAAAAGAGCAGTGTACAAGTTAGTTTAATAGTTTTTGAAAGCATAAAAGCTGTTTTTCATATCTGGAAGGGGAGAAGAGATAAAAAAAGAACAGACATCAATTAGCATAAGTGGGAGCACAGGCTACAGCATGCGTTTTAGCATGAGTATTTTAATTTAGGTTAGATAATGCCTGTAGGTGCAGCCATCAGTCTGAGACAATTGTTCCCTTCTGGAGGGTTAAACTTAACATTTTGAAGATGTACATACTTTTGTGTGTTTGTTACAATTTAATAGAGGATGGGTTGTTTTGTATTCAGTTTTGTGTTTGAAGGTTTTCATTAAAACAAAAAATCTTGAAATGTAACATAGGTTCAAATGGAGATGAGAAAAAAAATAGTTGTACAAAAGATCAGTTTGCCAAACATTAGTATATACATGTAGCACAAAAGCTGGAAATACACATTCAAAAAATGTCATGTATAATAGGTGGGAGCAATAGCTTTTTATCCCAATGGCTATGCTGTCCTATTATACTGGAATGTGAATGGCCTTACAGGTACAGATGAAAAGGAAAAAGTACTGATTTACATAAAGAAATGCAGAGTGCAAATAGCAGTGATGCAGGAGACACATTTGGAAAGCAATGAGCATGTGGATTTGACAAAGAGGGGATTACAGAATGAAAGGGACTGAGGAGAAGTGAAGTAATTATACTAATTGCTAGAGGGGCTCCAACAGTGGTAGATAAGGAAAAAAGACAAAAATGGTAGATTTGTGGTAGTAAGGGGCTATTGGCAAGGCAAGAAGACTAAAATGGCTTGTATTTATATTCCACCAAAAATTGCTATTGTGGAGCTTAAGAAAAGTTTGTGAGAAATAATCAACTTTCAGCAAGGAATATTATTTATAGATATGGGCTGTTATTTGATTTGCAATAGTGAGGATGCATCAAGGGGACTTAGAAGGGACAATATAACAAAACAGGGTAGATTTCTGAAGAAATTTAAGAAAATACTCAGGATGTAATTTGTGAATTCAGTAGTAAGAGCATGGACAGAATTTACATATTATTCCCTAAGGTACAATAACTGGACTAGACTGAACAGAAATTACATTTCACAGGAACATGTACATTTAATTGAAAGCTTCTACACACATCCAATAAATATTTCTGATCATGCACCAATTAAAAACTAAGATAAAAATGCAGGCTAATGAAGTAAAAATGAGTCCCTGGTGCTTTCCCACCTATCAGTTAAAAAGGGTTGAATTTAAATAATTGGGTAGTGGATGCTATTCCAGAGTTATCAGGAAAGATACAAATATCTTCAGAGGTTATAGCTAGTGCCTGTGATAAAATGAAAATAGAGTTCAAAAACAGGGTTGAAATAAAAGAGAAAGAGCTATGGTTAAGAAGTAATATAAATTACTTAGAAGGGCTGACAAAAATTTAAAGTATTGCAGATTAAAAGGAATCTTACAAAACAATAAGAGGAGCAAATGCAGAATGCTAAACAGAAAATAAGGGAGTATCTGGATAATATGCATGACTTTAGAAAGATTGCAGTTAAGTAACTATTTTTGATAATAACTCCAGAGCACAAAAACATTTAGCACAATGACTAAGGCAGCAGAACACTGAAAAGGTTGTGACCAAACTTAGGGAACCTATAACAAAAAAAAAATAATTAGAGATCATGTAGAGGTTTTAAAGATATTCTGGAAAGTTCATGAACATTTGTATAAAGCAGAAAATGTGTTAATCAAGAAAGAGTACAAATGGAAATATTTATGGAAGACTTAATTATGCCAGGGTTAGAGACAGACAAAGCTCAACAACTAACAAGATATGAGGTAAAAAGATAAAAAAACTGTGATGTATAATCAGTCTTCAGGAAAGTCTCCATGAGCAGATGGTGTTTCTGTAGAAGTTTGGAAATTAGGAGGGAAGAAAGTAATATTACTTCTTAGAACGCGGCACGCTGATTTGCCCCAGCCCAACCAGCCGCCATCTCTAAAAATCCTCATTATACTAACGGCGTTTCAAAAAAGTTCCTGAGGTCCGCATAGTATAAAATTCAATTTTAATTAAAGAGTTTAACGTTTAACATATATGTAAAAAACATTAAAAAACTGTTTTTTTTTTAAAGCTGTGGCTTTATGTTAAATTCCTTTTTTTTTTACCATAGCTAAAAAATAGTAAAAAGCAGATCTTGCGATCTCTCTTTTGCTTTCCTATCTGCTAATGTTAAATGGTTTTAACATATGATAGCTTTAAAATAAGCACGGAGATCTCTCCGTTGCTTTTTTAAAGTTGTTCGCTATGTTAAACCCATTTAACTATAGCATTCTAAGTTAAAAGCATCTTGCTGTCTTATGCACATAAAAGTTTTTGATGTACTCATGTACGTATGCGCAGACCGCTTACTGAACACAGGCGAGAACCAGGCAGCACAGATACAGTGCCGAACATTATTAAAGCCATTAAATAAGAAAAGAAAATAATTATAACTAAATAAATATCTTATTGAAAATAATTATTAATATTCATTTGGTGGGTAATTGTTGTTTTTTGTTTCTCCAGTATCCGGGCCCGACCAACCCAACCCACCCGCGTGTATCTTAGCATTACCCACACCCAGGCGTGGGTTATTGCTATAATAAACTGGAAGACTTTAACAATATTTTTAAAGGAAGGGAAGTGCCAGCATCTTGGAAGAAAGCTGTGGTGGCTGTGTTACCTAAGGACCCTTCAGACCCAGCTTCATATAGACCCATTTCAATTATAAACTACATGTATAAAGTGTTTCTGTCTTTAGTTAGCTAAAAGAATGGCAAACATGTTGCTAGAATTAATAGATATGGATCAGTGTGGTTTAGTGGAGGGGTGAAAAACATTTGACAACATTAATAGAACAATGACTATCTAGAGGGACACAAAAATGTAAGAAAATATCTTTTTTGTTGGCGAGTCTTGATGCAGAGAAAACACTTGACATAGGAAGCTGGGATTTTATGAGTAGGGCATTGGAAGCATTTGCAGTCTCTGATACAATAATAAGGTTAATTAGAAGGATATATGAAGGATCGAAGGCAAGAATTAAAGTGGGAGGCTTCCTCTCAAATAAGTTGTGTTTGAACAGAGGAACCAGGCAGGGGTGTCCTCCTTCCCTTTTGTTATTTGCTTTATATTTAGAGTCACTGGCAAAAAAAAAAGAACACAGAAATACAAGGATATAGTTGTTATGACTTATTTGCAGATAATTATATTTTGTATGTGACAAATCCAGAAAAGGACATCTCAGTGTTGTGGAACATTTTGAGACAGTTTCAAGTCCTTTTGGGATATAAAATTAATGAAGATAAAACAAAGGCTAAAGCCATGCATTATGTACTCACACACAAATTAGTTCAACAATACTAATATTTATGGGGACATGATAAGATGGAAGTACTTAGGAATATGGATTAAAAAGGCTTCTGTTATGGCAGCTAAGGATATGTGGGAAGAAACTAATAGGATAATACAAAAACTGAGAAACAGGAAACTCTTACTTATGGACATGTAAGATAGTAAGATACAAGCAGTGAAAATGTTTTGGTGCCTTTAGTCTTGTAAATGGGTCAGGCATACTTTTATCAACCGAAGAAGTTGTGAACAATAACTAATAAAGAGATGAAGAAATTTATTTGGAAGAGTAAAGAGGGCAAGAGTTAAATAAGATAAGCTGATCCTTCCAATAGAACAAGGTGGTTTAACTTTACCTGATTTGAAGGGATATGTTAGGGCTACACAGTTAAGGCTCATATGCATAACACAAGAAGAAGGTTACAATTCAAAGCAGAAAGGGATGATGATGAAACAAGGGGGAGCTTCATGAATTAGAGAGAGACAGAGTAGGATTCTGGATTCACATCCTTAAGGAGAATAATAACAACCATACAGAATATTATATTCAAGAAGCAGCAGAAAGTACTCTAACAACTAAGCCAACACGGGAATGATGAAAGGAGATTGTACCAATAGGGATGATTGCAATTATAGGTACAGATCATAGCAAACAATTACAGGAGGAAGGTTAGTAGAATGGGAAGAGGCCAAGAATGCATTTGGACTGCAGGCTAGAAATTGCTTTCCCTATCAAAGATTGATATCAGAATATAGGCAAAGAGAAAGGGATGTTGGGGTTTTAAGTGAACAAATTGATCTAGTAGAGCTTTTAGTTGAATCTAGAACATAAGCGGCTATTAAAAAGGGATAATTAGTAGGGTATATAAAATATTGCATGATAACAACAACAATCAATCAGAGATGGTTAGAAAAGATTGGGAAGAGAGAATGGAAAAGCAATTTACAAGAAAATAATGAGAAAATATATGTAGGGCTCCCAAATATGCAACCAAGTCCAGCAGGCTTGGGATCTTTGCTTGAAAGTGTTTGTTTGCATATGTATTTTTATACCCCCCCCAAGCAGACTTCAAATAATTTTTCCACAGGTAACAAATGTTGGAGGTGTGATGGACAAGAAAGGGGTAACTGGGACATATGTTTTATGAGTTTAATGAGTTGGCAGATTTAAAAAAAAATTCCTAAATAGTACTCTTTCAGAAATAAAAGGAGAGCAAATGGTTATAAATAAAAAAAATGACTCTTTCAAGCTAGGATACTGCAGTTGAATTGCCTAGACATCATAAGGCCTTATTAAGTTTAATTCTGTTGGCTGCCAAAAAGTAATTACTAGAAAATAGAAATCAAAGTCTACACCAACTGCATTTGAGGTATTGAATAAACAGGAAGAGGGATCTTTAGAAAAGGGAAGGAGCAAATTACATAGAAGTAAATTGAAATTATGGGAACAATACATGCATACTAATGCTCAGGAGGAGGTGGAGCTGAATTCAGCAATTTTTGTAATGTTGGACTGATGATAGTAGTAAAGAAAATATATGACGATTTGATGGGAGATGGGAAACTCACCCCAGGGATCATGTCAGTCGCCCTGCTAGACAGGGGTCCAGGGAAGTAAATATTGTGGGAAGAAATATCCAGGGAATTGTTATGGCTAGGCTTGTACAGGTCCTAGGGCCAATAGCCTAGTACCAACCTATGAACCTATGAACCTACATGATATATATTGTATTTAAGTGGAAACATGTTAAATGGCTTGTTTTCTTATCTGTTAATGTATATTTCCCTGTGTCTTAATTGTTAAGTTTAATAAAGGTGTTTACAAACAAAAGAAAAAGAAAAGAAGGGGTCATGTTTGGACTTGTATACTGCAGTCAGCACGGGTCTGATCCCTAAGGTGGCTGGCAGTGATGCTCTTTAAACATACGAAGCTAAGAGTGATAAACAATTTGATTTTCTTTTTAATTCAGATGTTTGTTTGTGTCTTTCGGCTTTTCCCGGTTAGGGGTCGCCACAGAGGAACTCCGGTCCGCTAATGATTGGCAGTTGATTTTTATGTACCGGCTTGCCAGGCCTGACGCACAACCTTCAACGAAGGTATGCCCATTCACGCATCTCTCCACGCAGAAGATGCTCTAGCTGAGAATTGAACCGGACAGCGTCTTACTGTGAGGTGACAATGCTACCGCAGCACCACCACCGCGGGTTTTTTAATTCAGATGTAATACATCTAAATTGTAGCTAAGTACATTCTTTCTAGGAAAATACCACTGAGCAGCAAAAGCATAACATTAATTGCTGAAGCACAACTTATGTTATACATTGTATACACTATATCTTGGTTACTGCATCTTTTATGGCTTCAGAGCTTACATGGGTTCAAGGGTGAGTTTCAGACTTTATATTGTTCAGAAAATACATGGTGACACAAAACCTTTTATTCTAGCAACTTTCTAAGTTTATAAGAGCAACATTTAAAATGTGTCCCTATTTTTGAGGCTTTGTCCCCCCATTATCTTTGGCTTTGTCCAGATTTTTTGTGCTACGAGGCTGAGAGCTATGCAAGCAAGTGTCAGTGTCTGATGATATCCCAGCAGATGTTCTAATTGCTAATGACTCTGATGACACAGTACCTTGTATATATGCAATTACATGCTTCCAGGCATAGAAACAATCATGTGAAAAAGGTAGCAAGCTAAGAGTCAGCCAGTGTCCACTCTTCCAACAGAGGTTTGTGATATGGCCAATTCAGGGAAAGAACTAGGAGACAGTATGACGCCTAAACCCGAACTGCAGATGTCAAAATGTATTTCCGGAAGGAGTTAGCTCAGGGGAAGAGATGGTTCATAGCAGTAAGTCTAAATCTGAGACATATTTATTGGAAAATACTATGCTTCCATTAGAAGATGGACTGGAAAGAACAACAAAGACAGCAACGAAACAAGTGCAGCTCTCAGATCCCACCTTCCCACCTTATAGGACTTGGAGATAGTATTCAAGCAGTAAAACACCAAGCAGTCCAAATAAAACACTTTATTAAAAGTAAAACAATAATAGCAAGCCAAGCACAGAGAATGACTTGATAACAATATTATTATTATTATTATTATTATTATTATTATTATTATTATTATTATCATTCTGAACAAAGTGTTTTATTTGGACTGCTTGGTGTTTTGACATATGGAGTTATTGGTGTGAATCTTTGCAGTAAATTTGTATGCATTCTACTATCCAAGAAGGTTCTTTCCTATCAAAACCATCCAAAGCTAAGAACAAGAAATTAAGTTATTTTGAGCTTTATCTGCACTCTTCAACAGCATTTTACTCTTTCACTGCATTAATTTGTACCTTTATGACTGTTTTCACTGTTTGTGCCTTCTTCATTACCTGCACTTATTTTGCACTGAAATATTGTTTAGATAGCATAGATAACATCCAGACTTGCTGAATCGAGCCTGCTTTTCATACACCTGAACTCAAATCTAGCCATCTTACATTAAGAAGGGCTCCCCTGCACCCTTGTGGCAGAAGACTGTGGGTATAGCCTTGTCTGAGCTGGGGATTGCTGGAGGAAAGATCATTGTGTGATTTCCTATTGCAGATTAGTTTAAAACTGTTTAATATTGCTTGTATAAAAGCCTCATGTTTGCGCATAGCTGCACATTGCACAACAGGGGTTAGCATTGCCCGGTATATACACAAATGCCTACAAACACTTTTTTCCCTAGACACGAGTCAGTGATACCCTTTCAGGCTTCCCTGCTGCACTGCTGGCAACTCAGCTGGGCACTTCTGCACTGCAGGTAACTCAGCTGGGCAGTTCACTGCAGGTAACTCAGCTGGGCACTTCTGCACTGCAGGTAACTCAGCTGGGCACTTCTGCACTGCACGTAACTCAGCTGGGCACTTCTGCACTGCAGGTAACTCAGCTGGTCACTTCTGCACTGTAGGTAACTTAGCTGGACACTTCTGCACTGCAGGTAACTCAGCTGGGCACTGAGCAGCATCACCACACTTTTCATCCCTGATCCTCTATAGAATAAGGCTCCTTGTTAATCCCAGAGCAAAATCTGATCTAACTTGCCCTCTCACAAATTAGTACTTAAGAATTACCTGCTACTATGGACAGTCAGTTTCCCAATATTTCTCCAGCCAGCCTGATTGACATGGGCATCCTAAGGCAATGTAGCAATTGCCTCATATATACTGACAACACTTGCTCCTAAAGCAAACAAATACAGTATGTGAGAGATGTAACTACACAATGAAACAAAAATCAGTCCTCTCATGTAACAATAAACAAGACATCAAACAGGTTGTCAGCACACACACCTCTCCTCTCACACAAGATAAGTTGAAGACACATAAAAGCACATACGTTGAGGCACTCACTAAGAACCTACCAAAAGACCAGAGGCCTTCCAAGCTCAAACAACCTACACATACTGGTACAGGAAAAGAATCCACCACTACACATAACAACACACACATATCAGTGTCTCAACAATTAAGCCCCTAAGGTAAAACACCTCAAAACCTAATGTCCTGGTCATATGTGACTCCACAGTGAGACACACAGATATCTCCCTCACAAGGCTGGACAAAGAGAAGGTCACGGTCAGCTGCCTGTCAAGTGCCAGCATCCATCAAATCACACACAGACTCATGACACTCAGCAAAAATAACCTTTATGATTCTGTCATAGTACACATTGGAATGAATGACTTGAGATGTACCTCTCTGGACTATATGAAGACAGACATGACTGAAATCTCAGATTATGTGTCCCAGGCAGTTACGTCCCTAGCCCTATGCGACATTCTGTCTTCATCTAGGATGATGACTCAATATAGACAAAAAATAATTGATTTTAATAACTGGCTTAGCTTCTGGTGTCACTCCAGGGTGATCCAGTATTTGTCAGCCTGGGAAGACATGGTCGACAGACCACGCTGCTTTGCCAGAGATGGCCTTCACTTGTCTCCACAAGGCTTTCAGATACTGGCAAAGATGCTTACCTCCACCATAGTGTCTTTTTAGGCAATGTCAAAACAGCAAAACTCCCGACATAAAGAAATCCACTAGAGACAAACTCAAGGTCATGTTGCTTAATGCTAGGATCCTAAACAGTAAACGGCACTCCCCGGAAGCACTCCGCACCCTGGAAGATGCTGACGTCTGTGCATTTACTGAGATTTGGTTCAATGCTGCAGACAGCACTCTGGTTGTACAAGGTTACAATGCCTTTCACATGTTCAGACCCCAAAATGAGTGTGAAAGAACAAAGGTGAGGGTGTATCCATCTTCATTAAATCCAAATACACCTGGAGACTGGTAAAACAGTATGACTCTCTTGAGCTACTCCAGGTCCAAATAACTGCAGGTAAAATACCCTACCTCATCATTGCTAACTACAGGTCCCCCACCAAGAACCAGGAGAAGCACACCTTGCTAGAGTCGCTCAGTATACAGCTAAACACCTTGGTTATGGGAGATTTCAATTATGCTTCCACTGACTGGGTGAACTACACATGCACAAACATGATCACTCTGAGATTCTTGGACTCTGTTAATTTAAATGTCCTGGAACAGTTGGTCAATGTCCTAGACCTACCGTTCACCAACTTGGGGGTACCCCCTGCGTGTTGCTCTCCCTGGTAAGGTAAAGTCAGACCATAAATCTGTCTCATTTGAAGTACAGATCAGACTTGACACCCCCACAGATGCAAAAAAATGAAAAATTTCTGCAAAGCAGACTATAGCCTACTAAGCAATGGTATAAAACATTTCAAAGCCTCTGCTAAAACAGCCAACAATAACTCCTATGCAGAGGAGTAAACAAATGCCCCATATGGCCACTTAAACAACTGTATTGACTCGGCTGTATCTGACAGGACCAAAACCAGGTCCTCCCAGAAAAACAGGCCACCCTGGTAGACTGTAAGTATAAATACGTTATTTAACAAAAGAAAGAAACTGATACCTAAGAGCAAAAGGGAACTTACTCGATGGAGGAGAAATACCCCCTACAGCTTGAACAAGTAAATTAGGTATCTTGTAAAGTCCTCTAAGGCCAGTTACGAGATTAAATTAGCATCCCTAGCTAAAGACAATCATAAGGCATTCCTTAGCTACGTCTGGAATATAAAAGAGAATGGCAAGCTGTATGCTGAACTTGTAGGGGATGGTACCACTCACACTGAAACTGAGAAAATTGCCAACCCGCTAGCTGACAGGTTTGGCAATAACTCCACCCCCTGTCCCCACCAGCCATGCCCCAAAGCATTCTTGACACAGTTATCTACTGAGTATTTCCAAAGAACAGGTCATACAAACACTCCCCAAGGCCAAAAACATGGACTCTATGGGACCAGAAAACACCCCAGGCTGCATACTAAATAATCTAAACAAGACCTAATGGAATCTCTTGGCACTCTCTTTAACCACAGCCTAAGTACTAGCTTTGTTCCGGCAGGGTGGAGAACAGCAACAGTAATCCCCTTGCACAAAGGGGGTCCAACAACCAACCTTGGAAATTTTCAACCCACAAGTCTAACCAGTCTTATCTGCAAGGCCATGGAAAGAAATCATCATGGACCTTATCAACAGGGACATAGATGACCTTTAAACTCGTGACTCAATCCAGTTTGCTTTGTCAAGTCAAGGGTAGATATTGGTTATTGAACCTGGTGGAATTCTTTGAGAATGTCACCAAAGTCCTGGATGAGGGCAAAGCAGCACATACTGCCTACCTTGATTAAGCCAAGGCTTTTGACAAAATCCCTCACTCAGGGATCCTTCAGAAACTCTCCCACATGGGGTTATCCCATACATCACTAGATGGGTAGCCAGCTGGCTCACCGAAAGAATGCACACTGTCAACGTTGGGGAGTCTGCCTCCAGCCATAGACCAGTTACCAGTTGGATGCCACAAGGTTCTGTGGTGAGCCCTCCATTGTTTGGAATCTACTTCTCTGAAATCCAGGCAAAAGTAGATGGCCTGTGGTTATGGAAACCACCATAGAAGCCACAGACTGGAATGATTTATGTCTTTTTATGCTGTTTCAGAAATCTGTTTAGATACAGGTGGATGTGGCCTTCGACTTGGTGTGATTTATGTAACTGTATTTTACTAGCAGTTTGTAATGAGCATATGTTTGGTATTTTTTGTCATTTTAAAGCCTAATGCCCAGAATGTATGGCAAGCACTGAGTAATATTTGTTCCTGACAATGATTTAATAGCATCATTTTTGCAGTGCTTTAGTTATTATTGTTGTAATTTTGTTCCTTGTTACTGAAAATTTCTAAGGCACTGTAACACATGATGTTTTATGGTTTATATCTGGAGTTAATGCCTTTGTTACACTGACAGACTTTGCTGTATGTCATCTTTCAAAAAAATGTACTTTAAATTTCTTGTGCAAGATTATTCATGCTTGCATGTTTACTTTTCGAGTGAATACTTTATTTCAAGTAACTAGTCTTATTATTCAGTTTTAAAGACTTGTAACTGATAACCTATCTATGAACTTAAGGGTGCGTTGAATCACTGTTCAATCAAGTGCTTGGTATCTGCTTATCTAGGCTGACTGCTTGACTACTCAGAACTAAATGCTACCAATCATTATTTAAAATATGTTTTCTTTTAATGGTAAAAAAGTACTTTGTGTTCTTGGTTTTGCCAGTGTAGTCTGGTTGGCAGGAGCATTACCATAAACTGGGGGACACATGCTGTTATTAGACAGACATCAATTAACCATGTAAGCACAAAACACAGCATAAGCACCAGAACAAAAGTGGTCAAGACAGACACCAAATAGCAGAAAAAACAATATGATCTGCACATTATTAGCATTAAACTTTTGTACATTGTAATGGTGTTCATACAGCCTTCTGCAGAGTGGTCACTCAATTTTACCTATGCAAAATGAATGACAAAACTGACATACAGCTTTGTTTAGATATTCATTTTTGTGTATAGGATCAAATGATTTTGACTTTAAATTTTCCGTGCTGGAAGTTATTTATAAGAATCCCCGAGGTGGACCCTGGGAATGTACCTTGGAGTACACAGAATTAATTTGACAACCAAGGTTATACACTACTGTGGTCCCTAGTTTAAATGACCATGTATCAATAAAAAGATGAGACAAACTATAATGTATTTTTATAAACAGCTCCTTTTAGCAGACAGCTGCTAAGCTATAATAAATTATACAAACAGATTTTATACACAAAATCTTTATGGATTTCTTCATATTTTTACACGTTTTTTGTGAACTTTATCATTTTTAGTGTTATTGGTCCAAACACAATTGTGCAATTTAGTATGAAGTGTTTGACTGCACAGTTAGGCGTTGCCGATTCGATTCTCAGTAAAAGCTCTACTGTGTGACGCGCTTTGCGTGATGAGCGTTTCCTTTCATTGAAGGTTGTGCGTTAGGCCCGCAAGCCAGCATGTAAAACTCGTATGAAGTGTTTGACTGGGTGATCAATTATTGACATAATTTACTTTTTTGTATGTATTGATGTCTAATGGTTTATTACATACTTCTGATGAAGTTTCAGCTGTGAACAAAAGAGCTAAACTGTATTATCAAAACTACAATAGATTCAATTAGTTTTAAACAAGACTGTTTTGTTTTTGTCTGCTATTTGGTGTCTATATCAGCCACTGTGGTTCCAGTGCTTACACTGTGTTTTTTGCTTACAGGTATCAATTAACCATTTCTGGAAAGTACAGCATGTGTGTATGTGGAAGGGGGAGAGCTGTCTATGTGTATATGCTATGGATGTATGGGTGTGTGTGTGTGTATGTGTGTGTAAAACAATTCTGGGAAAGCTTTAACCAGTGTTAGCAAGACTGTACTAGAAGACACTGGTTTAAGTTGGGTGAAATCTTAGGAAGCCAGGGGTTACTGCTCTGATCTACAACTGTACAGATTAAAGCTTATTTTGCCATGATGGATGTTCACTATTACCCCTGACAGGAGTTCATACTTAATATATGCCACTAACACTAATTACCCCTTGTGTATTAATTGGCTTGTACAGGTGTGAATTGACAAACCATGTCCATGCTCATCAAATTATTTGTTGCCAGTACTCTAGATTTAAAGCTTGCATCATCTCAAATGGTGCTAGTACAGATTGAAGACATAGAACAAGAACATGTTTACTATCATTTTGTGTATTTTTGCATATAGTTATCATATTTATGTTGCATAAATTATATTTCCCATTAAGTTTCTTGTGTCCTAACATGCATCTTTGCATATTGTAAATTACACATAGCATTCTTCTGCATGCACATTCTCTGTGTCATGCAGATTTGAGATGTGTCATTGTTTACCAATAATATATTACATTCACTACTTTTTTAGTTTACTAATGTAATTAAATATAACTTGTTATTTTTAATCTCTGATAAAGTATAGTTGTGTTAGTAATGTACAACAGTTGTAAATGTTTGAGTAGATCACTGTTGCACTACCAAGTCTTCAGAATTCCTGCCTGCAGGAGTCCATGGTAGGCCCAAATGCAAGATAGTTTTATCATCCCCCAGCTGATGGATGCCTTCCATACTTGACACCAGGATGCCAGTGGTATAAAAGAGTCATCAGCTGAGCCAGTGCATACTCAGGTCTTTCTTGCCTCAGGGACCAAGGGTCCATCTGTCCCTTGGTGTACACGACCAACCCTACTGAACAGTGTTACTTGCAGTTGCAGGGGAGTATGGAGGGGGGAGATGTTGGGGTATGGTACCCACCCCAACCCCTGGGAGGAAGAGAGTAGAAGGGTAGGTGAGAGGGAAAGGGTACTGTAACAGAGATCTACAATTATGGTAAGTTTATAACACAACTAAACTATGTTCATCAACATTACTGTTGCAGTACTGAATTTTAGGAAGACTCCAAAGCTAAGACTGAAGGGGTGGTTGGCAAATGGCTTGGGTCAAGGAGATAAATCTCTACGGAAAGGCAGAAGCAAAGATGGCTCCAGAGATAGCACCAAGGATGTAATGACCATTGATCAAGTACCTGTTTCCAGAAAGGACTGAGTTGTGCCCCCCCCCCTTTCGGGAAGGCTGTAATTGCTGCTTTTGCTCTGGTAGACTATGACCTTATGGAGGCAATAACTTGTTTTCCATAATGTCTATTTATTTATTTTTTGTTTACTGGGATAGTCCAACTGGGTGAGAGCCCATTTTCAGAGGAGGCCCAGGGAGAAAACCACCAGAAACAAGTTACAAAGAGAACACGTGTCATGAAAATACATTAAGTCACAGTGATTCTGATACAAAGTAATTTACCGATTGTTCATCAAATTCTTTTAAGAATGTAATACAAAATATAGTCTAAATACTAGTACTGAAAAGGTAATGGATTACAGAAGGGGCAAGATTACAGTGTTAGAAATAGTGTGTTTACAGTGAGATTGTTAAAGGGGATTAGTACAGCAAAGCGTGAAAGTGGGAGGAAAGAGTAACAAGAGAGAGGGCACGATATGGAAGAGTTACAGGTGATGAGGTCAGGGGACAGAGGGAGTTAAAGTAAAAGGAGAATAGTGAGTGAATAGAAACTAGAAGGGAGAATTGTGAAGGATATTAAGAAGAGGTAAGAGGTTATGTAATAAAATAATTATATGTGTGAAATACATGTGGCTGGTATGAAATGGGAGAAGATTAGATTAGGTTGCTGGTTAGTAGAAGGCTTCATTCAGGAGTGGAGCATGAGCAGAGCCAATTGTTACTGAGGGAGTCTTTTATAATTTTTTTGAAGTGAGATTGGTCAGTAGTGGTTATGATGGCTTGAGGAAGAGTACTCCATATTTTGGGTATAAAGTTAGAGAAGAGAGAGTCTCCAGCTTTGTGATTGGATTTGAAGACCTATAATAAAGATTTACAGGATGAACGATGTGTGTGAGTGTTACTATAAGGTTGAAGCATTAGTTGAAGGGAGGGGGTTTTAATGGGTTGGTGTACAAGTCAGTGAGCTAATGTAAGTTAAGTGTAAGTTAAGTGATTAGTGAGTTCTAGCCAGTTTAGTTCATGTAGGCAGTGCAGTGCTGGGACCTATGAGGAGTGTTGGTGGCACATTTTGCAATTTTATTGTAGCGGGTTTCTAGTTTCATGAGATCAGTTTTACTTAGGTTTGTTAAAATAGCGGAGGCATAGAGTAAGCTGGAGAGTAGATGAGTTCTGACTATGTCTTGTCTTGTATTATTGATATGGAAAGGTTTGATTTTATATAGTGAGCCTAATTTGATGTGTGCCTTCTTGATGGATTATGATATACGAGTTGAATTTTAAACTATTGTTGATTATTACAACTAATAAGTTTGTGTGAGTTATTGCTGATATTGTGGTGTTGTTGGAGAAATGTATTTGGAACGGAGTATAGGTGTCTCATGGTTTGCTGGGTTGAAAGAGCATCAGTTAAGTTTTGCAGGGATTCAGAATCGGTTGTGGATTCAGCTAGCCATGATTTGACTGCAAGGAAGGACTCTTGTGTTGTAGATATTAGCTGTTTTAGGGAAGGTGAGGCACAGATGAGCACTGAGTCATCTGCATATTGAACGATGAAGGCTAGGGGCTCAGATGAGTGGAGCCTGTTGGTGAAGATACTAAAAAATAAGGGACCTAAGATAGATCCTTGGGATAGCCACAAGCTAACAGGTAGTAGGGGAGAGAGTTCTTGTTGCCATTTGACAGCTTGTTTTCGATCAGATAAGTAGCTATGGAACCATGATAAGGAAGAGTGGCTATGTTTTAGAGTTGAAAGGTCATCAAGTAGTTTCTGATGGGAAATCATATCAAAAGCTGGGAGACACACATTTAATTTACTTCTATGGTGGCTGATGGTGTTGGTAAAGCTCAGAATGGCAGACGTGGTGCTATGGTGTGGGTGAAACCCATGCTGTGTGTTGGCTAAGATGTTATTGGATAGAAAGTAGTTTAAAAGCTCCTAGTCGATAGATTTTTCCAAGTATTTTGGAAAGAGGTGGTAAGATAGCAATGGATCTGTAGTTAGAAAGTTTGGGAGACTTGCCCCCTTTGGGTACAGGGATAATATATGATATTTTCCAGATTGAGGGAATATAGTGTTCTGTGATACAGCAGTTGATCAGAATAGTGATGGGATAGGCAATAACATCAACTACTATTTTTAGGAATTCTAAGGGTAGGTTATCTGCTGCAAGGGATGTGGGTTTAAGTTTGTAGAGTATTTTTTTATAGCGAGGGTTTAAACAGGCTTGAAGGTGTCGATGGTATCACCGTATTGTAGGAATTAATTGGAGGAGTGCTGAGAAGCAGGGTTGGTAAGTGAGCATATAGAGTTTATAAAGAACATGTTGAAATGAGTAGCAATGCTTTCAGTGTTTGAGGTGCTAGAGGGGGCAGGAGTGCATATATTTATGATGGACCACACTTTCCTGGGATTATTGTGGTGCTGTTGCTGCGTGACAGAGTAGTATGTTTTTTTTGTCAAGTTTTACCTGAGACTTACCTTTGCTGAAAAGTTGTTTATACTGATTTAGATTAGTTTGATTTTTGTTGGTATGCCAGAGTGTCCAGGCTTTGTCTCTTTGTTTTAGCAGATTTTTAGTGTTGTTTGTTAGCCATGGAGTATACTTGGATTTTATTCTAGCAGTTCTACAGGGGGTTAGTTTATTTAGAATATCAAGGAAAGTGGAGTTAAAATAATGTACAGATGTGTCCAGGGTGAGAGTTTTGAGTGGAGTCCAATCACAGAGCTGTAATGACAGAAACATTTGAGTATTGAAGTTCTTTTGTTGCAAATTAAACAGGAGCAAGTTTGTCTGGAGGGGTTAAGGTAACGTCTGAGCAAGTAAGTGGGGAGATGGCCACTGATGCTATTGGGAAGGAAACCTGATTGTTAGGCTAATGAGAGTTTGTCGGTGATGATCCAATCTAGTACGGATTGTTGTGTGGTGTTTTTCTCAGTTCTAATTGCTGTTTGTATAACCCGTGAGAAGCCATGCAGGCTGATGAAGCTAGTGGGATTTTCAGAGTTATATGAGAACCAGTCAGTACTGAGGTCACTCATAAAGATGGTTTCTTGTGGGAAAGTTAAGGATATCCAAAGCAGTATATCCTCAATTGGTTCCAGGTTATTAACAGGTGGAATATAAATGGCAATTATAATTAGGTGCTTGTGTTAATTTCTAGTTTTGTAAATAATATCTCAGCACTATTAAGTCTGGGTTGTTTGTCTCAATAAGTTTTAGTTTTAGATTTTGCTTGAACATAATGGCTCCTCCTCCCCCATGCTTGATTTTTCTATCACATGTATGTTACAACCTTGAGGGAGAATTTTGTTGTTCTCAATTTCGGGTTTTAGCCGGGTTTCGGTGAGGATTATCAGAGGAGTAGAGTGACAGGGGGGGTATGAAGATCATATACCTCATTGACAATACTTCCTAATTTCATATTAAGTAGCAGGAGGTTTCAGCCATTATGGGAGTAGGAAAATAAGAGAGTGGAGTAGGAGAGATGGGTTGTTGCTGAGTGTTTTTGGGGCCATGGTTTGGGTGGACGTCACCACTGAGTTTTAATTGTGAAGTAAAGTGTAGTAGAGTTTTTGAGAGCTTAGAAAGAAGTTCATGATACCTAAGAGGCACTTGAGAACTTGAGTGGCGTTGGATGCATTTGTATGGGCAGTGTACAATGCAAGAGGTGTTATAGAGGTCTGAGGCAATTTCAAAGTTAGTATATAGTGTTTGATGTGGCAGGGGATTAGTAATGGTGTGGGGGTGTTGTAGTTTTGTATCTGATATTGATAGGACGTTAGACAGTTGGCAAATATGAGTGTGAAGGTAATACTGCCTTCAATGGAATTAAAAACTCAATACTTAACCACACCTTTTATACAGTTACAGTGTTTAGGTGTAAGATAGGAGTGGAGGTAGATATTGTGTAGAAAGACAATGGAGTGAAGTCATTTGTGGAGAGATACTAGTGATGAGTTCTAATTGGAGGGAAGGTTATGTGGGCTAGAGTTACAGAAGTAGAGTGTGAAGTTTATAGTCTGTTGCAGAAAGGGAAGATGTGTGACATGTAGCAGAAGTGACTTTGGTAGTGGATGGGTGAGTGTAGTAGGTAGTAGAGGGAACAGAGAGTAAGAATGGAGCATAACAGGGGAACTACAAGGAAGGATGTTATGGATGAGTGAAGGGGAGGGTACTCAGGAGGTGAGATAGGAGGATTATGGTTGTTATTGGGTTTTCAGTGTAGGGGTAGAGTGGTGTTCAGATAGTGTAAACGGACAAATGTCTGGGGTGGTGGGATGTATGGTAGTAGGTGGATTTTATTTGGTAAGTGGATATGGTGTGTGGAAGAAGGGGGTGTGGGGGATGTGTTTTAGTGTGTGACGGGTTGGGAGAGGTTAGTGGGAGTGGCTAGTTATGGATAAATATAGAGGTAGGGGGAGTGGGTGGATTTGGCAGTAGGTAGGGGTAGGGGAGCAGAGTGAGGCTGAGCATAGAGAGTGTGAACAGAGTAGGCTGAACCAGTTTGCAGCAGAATGGATAGAAGAAAAAAACAGTCCGTGAATCTGTAAGTAAAGGTATAGGAAAACTACGGTGATACTGCTGTGTAAAAATGGATTTATTTATTTATTTGCATTTGTTTAATGGGATGGTCCACTGGGCTGAAATGAGCCCATTTTCAGTGGAAGCCCAGTGAGAAAAGCTCCACAATAAATAAAAAGTAGTGCCAAATCAACTATATAGACAGACATCTGACTGCAGTACACTTATACAGCAATACAAATATTAACACCATAAATCATATATACATAGATAAACATAAATGCAGTAAGTGTCTACATAAGTACAAATATCAAATACATAAATCATGTAAATATAGATGTTGAAACATTACCTTAAACTATGTACAGGAGGTAGTTTCTCACAAACAGTATGGCAGTATTAAAGTAAGCAGTTGAATAAACTGGATTATAATCAGGGATATTATAAGGTTACTATGTAGAGGAAGGATGCTAGTAAGAGTTGATACAGATTGGTATATGGCACTGCTTGGTATAGTTGAGTATGGCTTTGATGATAGAATCTTATAGCATGTTGTCCAGTTTTGCTTAGGACATATTATAAACTTGCATAAAGCAGTGTGGAAAAGAAGATCAGATGAAATCAAAGGATAAAGCTGAAGAAGGTAAAATGATAGAGGGCTTGGACACAGATTATACAGATACGTATTTCATTAGGGTGTTAGGTATTGTCAAGTGTTGGGGAGTTTAGGTTTGGCACAATTGCATTGTCATATAGAGAAGAGGTGTTGTTTCAAGAGGGTTGGATTTCTGGTAGTCCTGAAAGTGGGTGGGAGGGTAGCTTGGAGATAGTGAAGTGGGAGAGCATATGACCGGCAGAAAGACTGGGCTTTTCAACACTCAGAAGCATTTCACTTTTTGACCAAAGTGGTTGATTTGGGTGGTATTGAGGGAGTAGGGAAGAAAGGGCAGGACAGTTTGATGTTTGAATATGAGTTTATGTACAATAACCTGGGAAATGTTTGTAAATGGGACAGACTACAGGTTACACGAAGCAGAATTGTGATTGGATGGAGGGAGTACAGATTAGTTAAAGGATGGGCTAGAACTTTAGCTAAGGTGACAATGGTAACTAGAAAAAGGATAGAAAAGCAGCAGGAGTTTTGTTTCAGGGATGTGCTTACATCTGTACACACATAGAAGTAATCTTAGAACATATGTGCAGATAGTAACATACAGTAACTTGCAGATTCTGTATTGAAGGACGGTTTGGCAGTGTTGAGAAGATAAATTAGCTTTAGGCTTGGCAGAGGATCATCCCACACTGTTGCTTAGTAGGTATAAAGCCTAGAACAAGAGAAAAAATGACAGAAGGTTAGATGAGGGAAGCTGCCATTGGTTTATATTAGGTAGGGTGGCAGAGAGAGAGACTGGGGACAGGTAGGAATGGGATAGCACAGTTGTGAAAAAGATAAAGAAACATTGGTAGGATTGCAGACATGAAGGCACAGAATGTAGGATTGGTGATAGTCAACAAGAAAGTGTAGCATAAACAAATCTGCATTTATCTTAAGCTACTAAGTCAACAAGAAAGTGTAGCATAAACAAATCTGCATGTATCTTAAGTTTATATGAACATTGCATTGAATACAGTTAAGCAGTGACCCCATGATTTGATAAGCCAGCATGGAAGCTAACAGCCAATACAGTAGGCTAGGAAAGCAGAGACCATTCTACCCTGAAACTGCACACAGATACGTATTCGGCAGCAAACAGACAGTGTCATTAGAGTACAGATAAAGCTGAGATAGAGTCCTGCTCAGCTGGATTGTACGGAACACTTGGCACTATCAAACAGATGCTATAACAGATATCAGAGGTCTGTTTACCCCTAAAATGCTACTAGCAAGACCGTACAGCAGAGGGTATAACAACCAATTAAAGTTGTCGATACTTGCTGTGATGATGTGAGGTATTGCCAGCTATGCCAAGAGATGTAGGGCAGTGGATGTGTAACATATGCCAGCATAGCTAGCTGGAGTTTTGTAAAGAATTACATGTCATTTGTATATCAAACAGATTTGTACAGGTGCTTGTCTTAAAAATGCATTTGTAAAGCTGATTGTGTTAAAAAATGTACCAACAGTGAGTCCTGTTGGACAGAAAAAAAGAGATACACCTATATGTCAGACTGTATTATAACTGTTGAAATTAATATTGTAACAGAGAATACTGGAAAAGAAGAGATTAATCTCAGTCCAGCTAATTTTGAAAAATAGTTTGAAATTAAATTACTTGGTATAAGCCATAAAGATTGTATCTCACAGGTCTCAATCCACCCAGAGATAAAAAGTCTGAACTAGGAAGCCTTCTGTATTGTCTTTAGAAGTGAACTAATTGCTACTCTGGAAGGGTGGAAGTTTGAAATTGTTTTATGACTTCCAGAAGCTGTAACAGACTTAGTAAAGCTATATGTGTGTCTGCTATTGACAGATATGTGCTAGATTCTAAAGGGGGTGGTATGGGAACCAAAAGTAGATGACCAGATATATATGATGTAATTCTGTAATCCAGCAAAAATAATGTTTGATACTAGATGAAACTGAAGTCTCAGGGGTGTCTGTTTTTTTGGAACCTGACATAGTAGGATCTCTCACTCACTTCATCTTGTATTGCTTTAGTACGTAACCAGGGAATAGTAATTCTTTAGATCAGTCAGGGAAATACAGTGAGATTATTTAAGTACTGTTTTTCCTGTATCTGTGTGAATTTATGTGGTAGTTCATGGGTACTGAGTTTTTACCAAAAGTAATGACAATCCACTTTTTGGCATTGAGCTTGAGACCATTGCTTTGACACCAGGCATCTGTCTCAGCAAGGCCCTTTTGTAGGATGTCCACATCTTTTGGAGTTTTGATTATGGATCCTAGTTTGCAGTCATCTGCGAACTTCGTTAATAAAGACCTTCTGTGTTGGCCTGTACTTCAGAGAAGTAGATACCAAACAGGAGAGGACCCAGGACTGAACCCTGTGGTACTCCACTTGTCACTGGTCTGAAGCTGGATTTGGAGTCTGCTACTTTCACAGTGTGGTTTCTGTCAGTGAGCCAGTTGGCAACCCATCTTGTGACATAGGGATTTATACCTAATTTAGTGAGTTTATCTATAATTCCAGAGTGGGGGATGGTGTCAAAAGCCTTAGTGAGATCTAGATAGGCTGTGTGAACCACCTTAGCCTCATCTACGGCTTTGGTGACTGCTTCAAAGAAGTCTATCAGGCTTAGGAGACATGATCTGCCTTTTACAAACCCGAACTGGGTTGGGTCCTGAGTTTGGAGATTACCAATGTCATTGTTTATAAGTTCCATGATGATACGCTCCATAGCCTTGCAGACCAGGCTCGTTAGGCTAATTGGGCGGTAGTTTCTGGGGTCTGTGGTGGCTTCCCCTTTGTGGAGTGGGATAACTGCTGCTGTGTGCCATTCAGTGGGCACATAGCCTGAGGTGAGGCTATGATTGAACATGGTACTTAGGTGGGGTGCCAGTTTGTTCTGTAGTTAATGTAGAACACAGCCTGGGATGTCGTCAGGTCCCATGGATGCTGTGTTCTTGGCTTTGGATAGTGTGGTTTTACCTGTGCAGCCGTGATTACAGGAACTTTGCAATCTTCTGGTATAGAGATAGGCCCTTTAGGGGATGACAGAGGGGTAAAGTTAGCACTGAACCTATCTGCCAGGATGTTGGCAATATCCGTTGGTTCTGTATATTTAGTGCCATTGTGCTGTGACTCAGAGCAGATCTGAGTGTTGCCATTGAGATTCTTGACATAGCTATAGAATGCTTTGTGGTTGTCTTTAGAGTCAGTGGCAATTTTGTTTTCATAACTAGCTTTGGAGGATTTTATGAGGGATCTCAGCTTTTTACTGAAGTTGACCAGGGAGTTTCTCCAATCATGGGATTTTACTCTTTTTTGCAACAGTTTCTTTCTTCTGTTGTAGAGTTTGTTTATGGCAGGGGACCACCAGATTGGCTTCCTTTTTTGGAGGATAGCATCTTGGTTCTGTTAGGGATTGCACGATCCATGCACTCATGTAAGTGCTTATAAAGTGCATTTGTGTAGGATTCAGCAGTCATACCTCTATTGTCCGTCAGCATGGGTGTCGTGAAGTTTGCCACTTCTGTGATTGAAACTCTAGTGTATATTGTAAACAGGCATTTAGTATTTTTATGTTCTTTTATTATTTATTATTAACTATATTTAAACTTTTCATTGTGGCTGGTCTTTTACAGATTGTTTTAACCTGTGAGAGTACTTATATTTATTTGGTAACACTGAGGCCACTCCGGAAAACCTTACTGTATTGGACAAAACACTATCATTTGTACTAGTATTAGTTTCACTCAGTATACTTGGGTGCCCTTGTAAGAGCCTTAAAGTAGCTGGCTTTGTAGTGTCTAGTGGTGTGTGTGTGTGTGTGTGTGTGTGTGTGTGTGTGTGTGTGTGTGTGTGTGTGTGTGTGTGTGTGTGAGTGTGTGTGTGTGTGTGTGTGTGTGTGTGTGTGTGTGTGTGTGTGTGTGTTTGTGTGTGTGTCTGAAAATCAAATCTCAAAGGTGTGTGCATCAGCTACTAGGAGCAGGGAAACAGAGCACTGGTTTCACAGAGACAGTGGTGGAGGACTTGGCTTGGACACTTGGCTGAGGATTAAACTCTATAGCTGTGTCAGTGGGGAATTTTCCTGGGGGCCTGGAGAGAGACAGAGAGAGATAGTGAAACCCAGACCCCACACTGAGTGTGTTCCCTGTGTGCTCTTAAGTGAAATTGTGCTTGATGCAGAGAGCTGCAGCTGGAAATACTGTGTGTATATATCGTTGTTCCAAGTGAACGTCTCTCACCAGTGTCAGTGCTGAAGAGTCAGGCTCCTTGATTACTGACCCAGAAGGGGGACGTCATATATTGGTGGCAATGATGGGATGCTAACTGAACTTTTGCAGCCTGCAGGCAGTTGTCACTGATAGTGTGTGTACTCTCAGCAGCCACAAGGTAAACATTCAGAGTTTAATTTTCACAACAGTTTTTATTTTTTGTTAATTTAGTTTAGCCAGGGAAAACAAGCAAAAATGTCAGCAGAGGATTATGGCAAGCTGACAAAGAACCAGTTGGCCAAGGTGTGCGAAGCCAAAGGAGTGCTGCATGCCAACCCAAATAAAGAGGAAATTATTTCAGCCTTAATTGAAACTGCAGCACAGGCCAGCAACCAGGTAGACAGCCTGTCTGTCGATGAGGATCTGCAGCCCTCAGAAACAGGACAGTTCACCTTTTCATCAGAGGACTTAAAAATCCATCTGGAGTTAAAGAGACTTGAACTGAAGGCAAAATGTTTGAAATTAGCATCAGCAAAGAGACTACAGCTTTTGGAGGCTGAAGAAAAGGAGAAACAGATGGAATTAGAATCAGCAGAGAAAGTGTGGCATTGTGGCATTTGGAAGCTGAGGAATAAGAGAAATAGCTCTACCATCAGAGGGAGATGCTGACTCTTCATCAGGGTCATGAAGGTAATGGCGAAGAGAATAATCGAACCCAAAAAGCAATAAAGGTCAGTAAACGTCTTCCAGTTTACAAAGGGTGATAATTTTGATAGTTTTATTCATATATTTGAAAGAGTATGTAGACCAAGGGCTCTGGGTATATTTCCTGACCCCCTTATTCGATGGTAAAGCTGTAACTGCTGTTTCAAAATTGTCTGATACTGATTCTTTAAATTATGGTAAATTCAAACAATGCTTATTTGAATGCTTTAAGTTAACACCTGAAGCTTACATAAAAATGTTTCATGAGCACAGCGCAACGCAGATGAAAGTGTATGTGATTATATTGCTGAATTAAGCACTTATTTTCATAGGTGGGCAAGTGGGTGTCAGGTCACCATTTTTGAAAGGCTGGCACACCTTTTTGGGAGGGAACAAGCCCTTAGCACATTGGTTGGCTGACCCGGAGTGTAATTGCAGATGAGCTGGGAAAAACAAGGGATCTCTACTTAGAAGCAAGGCATTAATGCACAAGAAGGGGATACCCAGTGCTGCACATGGATATAAAGGAACCTATGGTGGGCAGTCTAAGCCACCCCAACAGAGTCCACCAGTAACAGGGGAGGGTCTATATTATATTCTCGAAAGCCAACAATGTTGAATCTGCCATTGTCGGCACGAGAATATCGAATGCTCAGAATCTTGAGCGTGTAAATGGAAATCTCCGTAAGGGGAGATTTCCTTGTACTGCAATGTAGTGAGGTCTCACAGTTGGTATATTTAAGTTGCGGGGGGGGGTGGGAGGTGCAGGAGGGCTTGCCCCCCCTTCTTAAACCAGTTAGAGAATTTTTCTCTTTTTTTATTTTGTTTTTTTGTAAGGTCAATCTTTGAAGACATCGACCATATGGTGTTGACCATATGTTGTTTGATGTTTTCAACCGTCGATCTTATAATATAGACCCACAGGGGAAGCCAGTAATTCAAGTACATGGCCAGGATCAAGGGTTAGACGTTTTAAATGTAACCAGTTGGGCCATGTATCATATAGATGCCCATGGAAGCAAGGTGGAGAACAAACGTGGGGGAGCCAGCAAGTGGGAACAACATTATGCCAGTGGTAAGTTGTCTGGAAACAACAGGGTACCAAACAATCACCAGAGTTTGTATCCTATCTTAGTAAATGGAAATCAGGCCACTGTTAAGAGAGACACTTCCACTTACATAACCGTTGTGAAGCCTGCAGTGGTCAAAGAGGAGCAGTACTTGCCTGGGCAGTCCATTCCAGTCGAAGCTTTAGGAAGGACCCCATTCCAAATGCCTTTGGCCAGTGTTCACCTTGACTGAGATGGTGGAAAAGGAAGCAAGCAAGTAAGTGTGCTTGAGGATATCCCTGCAGATGTCTTGATAGAAAATGATTCTGATAATGCAGTACCTTGTGTGCATGCAGTTACACATAGTCAGGCATGAAGATAGGCATGTGGGTCTGGTAGCCTGGGGGAGACCCAGACAGATCCCACACCTTAAGCCAGGACTGGTGGGGTGGCTATTTCAGGGATTAGCTAGCCTGTAGCAGTAAGCCTTAAGGTGAGCCACAGCTGCTGGTAGGTACTGATGTTCTTTTGGACAGAGTGACTGAAGTGTAGAGGTGAGTGGTAGTACCCAGGCTAACAGTGGGGCACCACTATCACAGGATACCAGACTTTCTGTGGAAGGGAAGCTGGGAATAGTTACAAAGACAGAGTTCAGACAGGTTCAGCTCTTGGACCCTACATTAAAAAGTTTGAGAGAGGTAGCTAGGGAGGCATCTGATCCTCAAGGAAATGGGGAGTCTGTATACTGGAACAAAGGGTTATGGCATACAGAGTGGACCCCTGAAGGAGGGCTAGGGGGTGAGGTAATACAGCAGTTGGTAGTGCCTGGTGCCTACTGTCTGGCACTTCTAGCCATAGTCCATGACATTCCTTTTGCAGGTCATATGGGCATAAAGCATATCAAGAGACATATTATGCAGAACTTTTATTGGCCTGGAATTGCAAGGGATGCAACATGGTACTGCAGGACCTGTGAGCAGTGCCAAAAAGTAGGCAAGGCAGGACACAAGGTCAAGGCTCCCTTGATGCCTTTGCCTGTGACTGAGGAGCTGTTTTAGAGAGTAGCTATGGATATTGTGGGGCTTCTGAGTACCCCCAAGTTCCACAGGGAAGAAGTATATCCTGGTGATAGTAGATTATGCTACTAGATACCCTGAAGTGGTGGCTCTGTCCTCCATTGAGGCAGAGAAGGTGGCAAATGCTTTGTTAGAGATATTCAGCAGAGTAGCTTTCCTGAGAGAATACTGACTGACATAGGTGCCGATTTCATGTCAGACCTGATGGCTTGTCTGTGGGAGTGCTGTGGAGTGAAGCACCAAAAGACCACCCCCTACTACCCTCAGACTAATGGTCTTGTGGAAAGGTTAAATTCTACATTAAAGACCATTCTGCAGGCATTCGCAGACCAGTTTAAAAGAGAGTGGGACAAATATTTGCCCCATCAGCTCTTTGCATACCGACAGGTACCCCAGAAATCCACAGGTTTTTCACCCTTTGAGTTGCTGCATGGGGATTAGGGGACCTTTAGAACTGATTTGTGAGTAGGAGGGTGAGTGTGAATCCCACAAGGAGTTTGTGGTGGCACATGTCCTAAACCTCAGGACAAGGTTTAGGGAACTCATGGGCTTGGCCCAGGAGAATCTGGCAAGATCCCAACAGTAGGTAAAAGGTCTAGTATGATAGTATTGCTTGAGCCAGAGAGTATGCTGTGAGACAGCAGGTTATGGTTTTCATTCCTGTCAAGACACAATAAGCTGCATGCAGCTTGGGAGGGACCCTTCAAAGTGGTAAGGAAGGTCAATGATGTTAACTACATGGTAGAACTGCTAGGCAGGAAGCAAGGAAACAAACTGTACCATCTTAACATGATAAAGCCATAACATGATAGCAAGGCCCTTGTGCTGAGTATTTGCAGTGGATAGCAGGAGTAATCAGAGGGGGATCTGGTGACTGATCTACTCAGTGAGCCTCAAACTGACACCTCAGTTGGAGGGGTATCAATGCCCTGGAGGCTATCCCCTACCCAGGTTTGAGAAATCCAAGCAGTGTTACATGAGTTTTGGGGGCATGTTCACTGGGAAACCTGGGTGTGCCAACCTGGTGCAGCACCAAGTGGATACAGGGCCCCAAAGGCCTATCAAGCAGGCCCCTTACAGGGTGCTTGAGAGAGTCAGACAGACTCTGATGGAGGAAATAAAGGAAATGTTGGAAATGTGGATAATCCAGGAGTCCAGCAGTCCCTGGGCCTCCCCAGTGATGCTGGTACCAAAGAAAGATGGCTCCACCAGATTCTGTGTGGACTACGGAAAACTAAATGCCTAGGACAAAAGAAGCCTTAGAGCAGCTGGGTGGGGCTAAGTATCTGACCACTATTGATCTGACCAAGGGCTACTGGCAGGTGCCCTCAACTCCCACTGCTGGAGAGAAGTCAGCTTTTGTGACTCTTTTAGGATTATATGAGTTCATAAAGATACCCTTTGGGATGAAAAATGCCCCAATGACCTTCCAGAGGCTGGTAGATCATATCCTAGCAGGAGCAGGAGATTATGCCCTTGCTTACCCCGATGATATTGCCATTTACAGCCATTCCTGGTGTGACGACCCTCCAATGGATCAGTAATTAAGGAGCCTCAATCCTCACCACTGGCAAGAGTGGGGGACATTCACTGAGAGGATGAGAAGTACACACACAGTATTTCCAGATGCAGCTCTCTGCATCGAGTACAATTTCCCATAAGAACACACAGAGACCACAGTCACTCTAGGGCTGGTTTCGCCCTCTTTCTCCAGATCCCCAATAATATTCCCCACTGGCACAGCTATAGAGTTGAGATCTCAGCTGTGTGACCAAGCTAAGACTTCCAGCACACTCTCTGTCCAACCAGTTCTTCGTGTCCCTGCCCAAGTAGCTGACACACACTCTTTCAGGTTTGATTTGCGCACACACACACACACACACACACACACACACACACACACACACACACACACACACACACACACACCTGGGAGAGGTTAGCATGGGTTTACTAGCTATGCACCCTTCTGCCCAGACTATATGGTAGTTGTCACTGCCATGAGTACTCCTTATCAGCTACCTTAGGGTCCTTAACAAAGGGTGTCCAATCTTACTGTGTAATATTAATACTAATATAAATGGTAGTTTGACCAAGAGCAAAGCTATTAGGAGTGGTCTGCACAGTGTCACTAAATAGATATGCAAGTACTCTCAAAACTTAAAAATCTCTACACAGATTAGCCACAATGAAAGGTTTAAATATATTTAATAAATAATGAAAGAACAAGCCAATACTAAATATATATTCACATTGACATCAGAGATTAAAATTGCAGGAAATATTTAAAATAACATTGCAGTACAGACTCACACAAATAAAGAAAAAACACCTAAACTAAGCTTTACTATATCCCTGACTGTATCTAAGAGAGTTGTTCTGTTCCTTAGCAACTTACTTCATCAGAGCAAAGCAGATGGGGTAAGTGGATCTTGTTGTTGTCATGTCCAATACATAATGCAGAATGCTCCGTCTCACTAAGAGACTTCTCAAATTAATATCTAAAAGATTACTGCTGGGATAGCTTGCAGAATGACATCATTTCTGGTCATCTGACTTCTAGTTCCCAGGCCAAAACCCCCATTGCTAGAAGCTGGCAGCATTTAGCATCTACTTGTAAAAATATACATTTCTTCAGACCTTTGGCAGACCCTGGAAGGCATAATCAATTGTATTCCTTCATGCTTCAAAAGTAGCTATTAGTTCACTCCAAGAACAATACAGAAAGCATCCTAGCACAGACTCTGTGTCTCTAGCTGCATAGAAAACATGAGAGGTAGCATCTTCACTACATCCTACAAAGTAATTTAATTTCAGTTATTTTTCTGAAGTTTACTAGCCTGAGGTTAACCTCCTGTATCCCAGTTTCCACTGTTAAAATGTATACATGTAAACAGTTAACAACTATTGTGCATGTACATTTCCCTCTTCCAGTACGGCATACTATGGATACATTTTAAACACAGCACTTTTAAAAATACCTTTTCAGCACAAACATCTGTACAGAGCAGTTTGATATACACATGACATACATTTATAAAACATTTGTAACATAAGCATCTTGTATAAATCAGTTTAATATTCACCAATGACATATAATTATTTAGAAAATTCCAGGTAGCTGTGCTGGCAGTATATCCTTTTGTCACACCTGGCATGAGCACCTTCAGTGTGTCAGGGAGGTCCCGAGTACACTGTTAAGGGCATGATTGACCATTAAGCCCAGTAAGTGTCAGGTGGGTATGGCAGAGTTCTCCTACTTAGGACAGAGAGTGGGGAGTTGCAAGATCAGGCCAGAACCTGCCAAAGTGGAATCTATTCAGGCGTGGCCTGCCCCTGTTACCAAAAAGCAGGTGAGGGCATTCTTGGGGACAGCGTCGTACTATAGAAAATTTGTTCCCAATTATAGTACAATAGCTACTCCCCTCACAGACTTGACGAGGAAAAACAGGCTAAACAAGGTAGTGTGGAACCCATTCTGTGAGCAGGCATTCCAAAAGATAAAAGAGTCTTTGGGAGGACCCCCTGTGTTAGCCAGTCCAGATTACAGCAAAGAATTTGTTGTACAGGTGGATGCTTTGAACCATGTAGTGGGGGGGCTGTACTCAGACAGGTTTCCCCAGAGGGAGAAGAGCACCCAGTTGTATATCTTAGCCATAGACTCCAACCTAGGGAGGAATGTTATGCAGCTGTAGAAAAAGAATGTCTAGTCATAGTATGGCACTGCAGAAACTTCAACTCTATCTGTATGGAAGGAAATTCACTTTAGTTACAGATCACAATCCCTTAACATAGCTACATCGAGCCACCCATCAAAATGCCAACTTATTAAGGTGGAGCCTAGGGTTGCAGGCATATGACATGACAGTGCACCACCATAGTGGGGTCAGCAATGCCAATGCAGATGGCTATCAAGACAGGGTGTGGGTTGATGTATTCCCAGACAGGCTCATTCCTCTCAAGCAGCATTTCTCCAGGGTCACTTGAGAAACTAGCTTGAGTCTTCAAAGGGGGAGAGATATGATGATGTGAGGTACTGGCCAGCTATGCCAGGAGAACTATGGCAGTGGATGTGTAACATATGCCAGCATAGCTAGCTGAAGTTTTGTAAAGAATTATATGTAATTTGTATATCAAACTGATTTCTACAGGTGCTTGTGATGAAAATGTAATTGTAAAGCTGCTTTTGTTAAAAATATTTACCAACAGTAAGTCCTGCTGGACAGAAAAAAGAAGTACACCTGTATGTCAAACTGTATTATAATTGTTGAAATTAATACTGTAACAGAGGATACTGGAAGAGAAGAGGTTAATCTTAGTCCAGCTAACTTTGAAAAACTGTTTGAAATTAAATTACTTAGTATAAGCTATAAAGATTGTATCTCAAAGGTCTCAATGCACCCAGAGACAAAAAGTCTGTACTAGGAAGCCTCCTGTATTGTCTTTAGCAGTGAACTAAGTGCTACTCTGAAAGGGTGGAAGTTTGAAATTGTTTTATGACTTCCAGAAGCTGCAACAGATCTTAGCAAAGCTCTGTGCATGTGTGTATTATTGACACATTTGTGGTAGATTCTAGTAATGGGGGTAGTATGGGAATCAGAAGTCAGATGACCAAATATATGTGCTGTCATTCTGTAAACCAACACAAAAATGATGTTTTAATACTAGATGAGACTGAAGTCTCAGGGTAGTCTGTTTTTGGAACCTGACATAGAAGGATCTTTCACCCATTTCATCTTGCCTTGCTTTAGTAAGTAACCAATGAATAGTAATTCTTTGGATCAGTCAGGAAAACATAGCGAGATTAGTTAAATACTGCTTTTCTGCATCTGTGTGAATCTATTCATCTATGTTATTTTAATATTTCCTGTGACTGAAACTCTGTTTATTAAATAGATATTTAACATGTTCACGTTATTTTATTATTTATTCATAAATATATTTAAACTTTGCATTGTGGCTGATCTTTTAGAGAATATTTTAACCTTTGAGAGTACTTATATTTATTTGGTGACACTGTGGCCACTCCTGAAAGCCTTACTGCATTGGTCAAAACACTATCATTTGTATTAATATTAATTTCACTGATTATACTTTGGTACCCTCATAAGAACCTTAGAGTAGTTGGCTTTGGAGTGTCTAGTGGCAGTAACTACCTTATAGTCTGGGCAGAGCAGCATAGGTAGTAAATCTGTGCCAGCCTTTCTCAGGTGTGTGTGTGTGTGTGTGTGTGTGTGTGTGTGTGTGTGTGTGTGTGTGTGTGTGTGTGTGTGTGTGAAAATCAAATCTCAAACAGTGTGTGTGCGTGTCAGCTACTTGAAGCAGGGAGACAGGGTACTGGTTTCACAGAGACAGTGGTGGAGGACTTGGCTTGGACACTCGGCTGAGGACTCATCTCTACAGCTGTGCCAGTGGGGAGTCTTATTGGGGCCCTGGAGAGACAGTGATAGAGAAACCCAGTCACCAGACTAAGTGTGTTCCCTATGTACTCCTAAGGGAAACTTTGCTTGATGCAGAGAGCTACATCTGGAAATACTGATGTACCTATCTTTGTTCCAACAGAATGTCCTTCACTGGTGTCAGTGGTGAGGATTCAGGCTCCTTGATTACTGACCCAGAAGGGGGACATCACACTTGTTATGAATACATTTGCATAGGAGTTACATAACATGTGACAGCATAAAAGTTTGTGAAACTCAAGCAAACAAGAGCAACTTGCCTCAGTTAAAATGCTAAGCTGTGTAGCAGTGACTGTGAGAGGTACATGTACCTTGTACTTTTAGATAAGTCCACAAAATTCAGAAAGCATTACATATAATTTAGCTGAAGCACACCACTGGGACAGGTACGCTGAATGGAGACAGCAAAGGGAGGCAAGAAAGATGGTGAGAGATGCCAGCAGAGTGTTTTAAAAGCTAGATGATGGTAATAACAAAGTGCAATGTAGTTGGCTATCCATTTTGATGCAGTCTGTTTGCCTACAGGTCACCTTATCTTCTTCTCAGCAAATGATACAAGAAGTTGGTCACCCTCAAAGGGAATTTGGTCCTATGTAGGTAGAATCTCAGTTGTCTGAGAACATCCAGTGAATGCAGGATTCGTTATCCTTTGTTTTGGGAATTTGGGTAGAAGGCTGAGAGATGAATGGTATTGTTAACAGAAAGCTCTGATACAACCTTGGGCATAAAAGTAGAATTAGTCCTTAGAGTGGATATGTATTTATGGAAAATAACGAAGGACTTCTTGCACATGAGGGCTTGCAGTTCATAGTGTGTCTAGCAAAAGTCAAGGATAGCAAAACAGTGGTTTTCCAAGTGAACATTTTGATGGGTGCAGAAGCAGCTGGCTCTAAGGGAGGCAGAGTAAACCTCTCTAAAACAAAGTTTTAGTTCCACGTAGGGTGAGATGTCTCCTGGGTGTTCTTCGATGCAATATCTCCTTGAAGAACTGCTTCATGCTGAGATATGAATGGAGGGGGTGGCGTGGGCAGGTAAGCAGCTATATCAGAAACATGTACCTTGATGGAGGAGTAGAAAGTACAGTTGTGTACTCTTACCATACGTGTAGATGTTTGAGTGTATTGACTGTTGCAGTCAGCACCTGTGGGTTATCCCTGCTGTGGCAGCCCTTGGCCGGCCCGAATACCAGAGTCAATGTTTTTCTGCGTCAGCTGTTGTCGCTTGTTGACTCACGTCAGGTCGCCAGTGCTACAAAGCAAGGCAGCCGATGCCATTACATCAGTTTTTCTTGCCCTAACCAGTCAGAAGCACAAGGAAATGTGGTAAAGTGGTCCTGGTGGCTAAAAGACACTGTAAGAAGCTTATGTCTCCCTATGGAAAGAGGATATAAGGGGGAAGGAGGGAGGGAAACCAGGACTGCAACAGTGAATACACTTGAACATCTTCATTTATGGTAAGTATACACAACTGTACTATGTTCTTCGTGTTTCACTGTTGCAGTCATCACCTGTGGGGGGATTCCCAAAGCTGAGGAGAGGGGCGGTAGGATTAGTTAGAGACCTAGGCCTGGGCCAGCATGCCCCACAGAACTGCAGAGGCAAACCCTTCTCTAGCCTTAGAGAAAACAGGTAAGTGGTAATGCTTTGTAAAGGTATGGACAGAAGTCCAGGTGGCAGCTTCCAAGATGTCCCTTGTGGGAACTCCTCTGAGGAATGTTGGGAAGTGGAGGCTGCCCTAGTGGAATGGGTATGAATAGACTTAGGGGGTGGTTTCCCATGTAATCTGTAACAGAAATGGATACAGTGTGATATCCATTTGGAAATGGTTTGCTGGGAAATGGGCTTCCCCTCTGTCCCTGGGGAAAAACTGACAAGAAGTTGATCTGTTTTCCTGAAGGGTTTAGTACAGTCCAGGTAGTATCTAAGCTGTCTGTGCATGTCTAGTGAGTACATAATTCTTTCCCCCCTGTTTTGAGGGCTAGGAAAGAAGGTGGGTAGATGTATGGCCTGGTTGAGGGTCATATTAGATACCATCTTGGGCATAAAGGAGGGGTTAGTCCTCAGGGAGACCCTGTCTGCATGGAAAATTATAAAGAGCTTAATGACCATCAGTGCCTGAAGTTCTGAAACCCTTCTGGCTGAGGTGATAGCTAGTAGGAAAGCAGTCTTCCAGGAGAGGTATCTCAGTTCTTCTGAAGCAGCAGGTTCAAAGGGTGGTAGGGTTATTTTTTCCAAAATGTAATTCAGGTCCCAGGCTGGTGTGGGTGGCCTTCTGGGAAGTCTGATATTAAGAAGCCCCTCTGAGGAACTGTTTAATCAAAGGATGTGAGAACAGGGGCTGATCTGTATCAAAATGAGCTGAAATGGCTGAGGTGTGGATTTTAATAGAAGAGAAGGAGAGGCCACTATTGAGTAACTCCGGTAGGTAGTCCAGGACAACAGGGATGAAAGGTTGTGAGGAACTGTGCCCTCTGGACTGTCTCCAGGAGCAGAATCTTTTCCATTTCCCTGCGTAAGATTTTCTGGTGCTGGGCCTTCTGGCCTCTGTGATAATGTCTCAGACCTGTTTGCTTAACAGGGGCTCCCTGTTTGCCTTTTGAGTATTAGCCAAGCTGACAGTTTGAGAGTCTGCAAGTCTGGGTGCCACATTTCCCCCTCACCTGAGTTAAGAGGTCTGAGATCAGGGGAAGCTCTCTGGGAGGCTGTAATGTCAGGCTGTGCAGTAAGGGGTACCAATGCTGTCTGGGCCAATCTGGAGAAATGAAGATGGCCTTTAGTCTCTCCTCCCTTAGCTTGATCAGTACCTTGGGAATAAGAGGCAGTGGAGGGAAAGCGTACACCAAGAGTGAGTTCCAGTGGATGGTCAAGGCATCCACCTTCCATGTTGGGTCGTGACACTCCATGGTACAGAATTGTTTCAGCTGGTCGTTGAGGTATGAAGCAAAGAGATCCATCTCCGGAGTTCCGTACTCCTGAGTTACTTGCAAAAAGATTTTTCTGTGGAGCTGCCATTCATGGGGGTCCAGTAAGTTTCTGCTTAACTGGTCTGCCAAGGTGTTGTTGATCCCTGGTAGGTACTGGGCTATTAGGTGTAATCCCAAGGAGGAGGCTGTCAGCCAGAGGTTCATGGCTAGCCTGCACAGAGGGTAAGATTGGGTCCCTCCTTTTTGTAGATGTACCACATTACTGTGGTGTTGTCTGTTTTGATAAGGAGAACCCCTGGCCTGAGATAGGGTTTGAAGGATGTCAGAGCTTTTTGTACTGCCATCATTTCCTCCTGGTTGATGTGTAAGGGAAGGTGCTGGGCATCCCAAAGACCTTGGGTGCACCTGCCTGCTAGGTGAGTGCCCCAAGCAATGTCTGAGGTGTTGGTGGTGATGGTCTGGCCAGTAGGGCAGGGGATGAAGGGAAGACCCTTGTTCTTGGCACAGGCCCCTGCCCACCAGAGAAACTTGGCCCTTATACAGGGGATCAGAGGGAGAGCGGTCTCTAGAGGCTGAGAATGTTGACACCAAAGGTTCTTTAGATACAACTGAAGTTTTCTCATGTGAAGCCTGGCCAGAGGAATTAGGAGGATGCAAGATGCCATATACCCCAAGGCTTGCAGGAACTTCCTTGCAGTGAGGTGACTTCTGGAAGCCAGATGGGTAAAATAGAGAGGCAAGAAGCTCTGCTTTTCTGGGGATAGGAAGGCCATTTGGGATGCTGCATCCAGCAGTGCTCCCAAGAAAATGATCTTCCTAGAGTGTGTATGCTTTGATTTCTTTTCATTGATGGTGAACCATAAGGAGGTTAGGAGGGTTTTGACACAGAGGAGATCCTGGAGCAGATTTTCTTTGTACTCTGCCTGAATGAGGTAGTCGTCCATGTAAGGGTAAATCTGTATATTTCTTTGTCTGCAAATGCTATGGCCAGGACTAAGCATTTGGTAAATACCCTGGGAGCCTTAGATAAGCAAAGGGTACCGCAGAGAACATAAAGTGTTGTGAGCCTGCTCTGAAGTGCAGGAATTTCCTGCAGGATTCCCTTATGGGGATGTGGAGGTAGGCATCTTTTAGGTCTAGGGTCACTAACCAGGCATTTTTTGTCAGCATAGGCAGCAGCTGCTGCAAAGTTAGCATTTTGAATTTGGGGACCACCAGGGAGGTGTTCAGAATGGATAGATCCAGGATGGGGTGCCAAGTGCCCTCTTTTCTGGGAACAAGGAATAACCTGGAATAAAGGCCTTTGCCTGTTTGATCCAAGGGGACAGGTTATACTACCCCTTGGGATATGAGAGTTTGGACTTGTTTCAATGTCTCTGCCCACTGATTTGGAGGTAAGTCTGGGTACCCTCTTGGAATTGGGAGTTAGTTGAAAGAAAATTTGTATCACTGATAAATGACCCAAGACCCATTGGTCCTTTGTAAAGCCAATTTTATTTGCAGAGGGAGAGCATTCCTCCTAGCTTTTAGTGCAAGAAAAAAGAATCCCCAATGGGGTACTTAACTTTAGACATTTTCAGCTGTAATTCAAACTGTGGTAGCAACTGACCGGCACAATTGCGAACTGCTTCTGCTATGGCAAGAAAGACTGATGTAATGGCGTTGGCTGCCTTGCTTTACAGCACTGATGACCTAACGTGAGTCAACAAGTGACAACAGCTGACAGAAAAACATTGACTCTGGTATTTGGGCCGGCCGAGGGCTACCACAGTAGGGATAACCCACAGGTGATGACTGCAACAGTGAAACACAAAGAACATCAAGCCCTCTTTTCAGACTCTGGATAGGTACTCCAGGACCTGTGGTAAAGAAAAAGCCTTAGGTAGACATCCTTCACATTGGTACCAAATGCAAACCCTTTTCATTTAGCAATGTATGGGTTCCTGGTACTTATTTTTCTAGCTTCTTTCAGAGTAGACATCACATCCTCAGTAAATTGATGTCTGATATGAATCAAGGACAAATCATTCAACCTTTGAGGTTCAGGATCATGAGATTTGAATAAATGGCAGACCCTTTGTTCTGAGTGTGGAGGTCCACAGACATTAGTAATAATCTTGTCTTCCTCTTGCTGAGTGAGAAGAGGAGGGAGAACCAGTGTTGTCTGGACCAATGTGGTGCTATCAAGATCATCTTTGACTCATCTTTAATGATCTTTTTCATTAACATGAAGCTGAATGACAATGGAGTAAAGCATGTAAAAATAATCCTATTCAACAGAAAGTGAAGGTATACCTTTTCCATGCTCTTGTGCGAAGGGTTCTGGAGCAGAACCTCTTTAGTTGCTGGTTCTAAGTACATGCAGAAAGGACTACTTCAGCCACACCTCACAGGTGGAATAGGTTGAGAAAGATGTCTCTTTTCAATGTATACTCATTTGAGTATAGGAGGGATCTGCTCCGGTGGTCTTCTAATAGACTCTCCCTCCCTGGGATGTTAGAGGCTATTAGTGACAGCTGCAGTTCTAGGGCTAGCTGCCAGAGTTCCATTGCAAGCCTATACAGATAGTAAAAGAAGATACCCCCACCACACACACATACACTTCTTGATGTACCACATAACTGTGGTGTTGTCTGTCAAGATTGTTATGGGTCCCAGTTTTAGGTAGTCACTGAAAGCCTTCATGGCTAGTATCATTGCCATCATTTCCTTTATGCTAATATGTTGTTTTGACATGCACTTGTTCCATTGTCCCTTGCACTCACATATTTCCCAGGTGTGCCACCTTGGCCATATCTTAGATGTCTGAGATCAGCACCTGATATGTCTCCTGGGTCTTGAATGGGGCTCCTTGTTCTTTTGTGATTTTCTCCTGCTACTACAAGGTCTCTCTTTTTAGACAAGGGGGTAGTGGAATGGTGGTCTCCAGAAAGTGTTGGTGCCGGTACCAGTAGTTTTTTAGGAAACACTGGAACTTTTTCAAGTAGAGTTTGGCTAGAAGGAAGCCATATGCCTTAGGACTCTCAATAAATCCCTGGCTAAGATGGCCTTCTATCCGTAAATGTGCTTGAACCAGCTTGTAAAGAACAGCAACTTTGTACTGTGGAAGGAAAGTTTTTTGTTGAGAAGACTTTAGGACTTCCCCCAAAAATGTGATCCAGGTCATTGGACACTGTTTTGGACATCGAGGGTCAGGCCTACCTTCTGAAAGCAGTCCACACGGGTTTGCATATCTCCGCGACACTCTTTGAGGGATGCAGCTTGCATCAGCAGTCATCCAGATAAGGGTGGATGTGCACCCCCTTTGGTCCTTCCAAAGACAATGACTGGTGCCAGAGATTTGGTAAAAACTCAGAGTGAAAACTCAAAATATTGAGAAGGAAAGTTCACATAGGTTTGGCTTTCTTCTTATTAAGCAGGCTTAAAGAGATTTACATCGGTAGGTTATGGATGAACATTTGGGAAAATGTGAACTTGAATGGCAGATATGATTAAATGCTACTAGTTTTCCTGGATTCAATGATGCATGTTTTATTAACCCTGTCTTGAAACTGAAACATTATACTTTGTAATAATTTGTTTAATGAATATGTTTTTAACATTGGTGGGTTTTGATCATGTGCTAGAATTTTTAAATGGGAATATTTTTGACATTCTTTTTTCTGATGAAGTTCCTTTAAGAAGAACAAATTTTTAGGGGTCTTGCTTGATTTTTGGAACACAAGCAATCAGAATCTTCAAGACACTTTATTGGTGGGTTTTGATCAAGTGATATAATTTTTAGCATTTTTAAATGGGAATTTTTTTGACATTCTTTTTTCTGATGAAGTTTCCTTCATCACAAAAAGAATGTCAAAAAAAATTCCCATTTAAAAATGCTAAAAATTCTAACACATGATCAAAACCCACCAATAAAGTGTCTTGAAGATTCTGATTGTTCGTGTTCCATGCATCAATCTAGACCCCTAAAAATTTGTTCAACCTGGAAAGGTCCAACATGGGTCTTCATGATCCCTCCTTTTTGAGGATGGGGAAGAGCCCCAAATAGAATCTTGCACCTGCCTCTTTTGGGGGAGTTAATTGAACAGATCCCTTTTGCAGAAGGTCCTGTATCTGGCCTGGAATAAGGTATCTTTCTTGTTTTGAAATTGAAGGTATTCCTAAAAAGGAGGAATACTTTAAAATTGCAAGAAGTAGCTTTTCCTGAAGCATCACTTGTCCTGTGTGCTTTGTTCCCAGACTGTGGAAAAGAGGGAAAGGCTTTTCCTTAGTTTTTGGGTAGGCTGGGGGAAGAAGGTTGGGATTGGGAAGGGATTTTGTAGGTGAAGGGGAGGGAGGTGCTCTAAGTAGTCACAGCTGCTCTCTGCTGGGGTCCTGGATCCTGAGACCCCCCCCCCCAGATCTGGGGTGAGAGTCATGTTACCACTTTTTATAGAACTTGTCCCTTTTCCCCTTGGGATGCTTTGAGTAGTGCTATTTGTCAAGAAATGGCCACACTTCTGTAGGGCAATTTCTGTTGTATTTATATGGTGGGGAAAGATAAGAGTTCCTTGACAGACTTCATTGTCTTCTCCTTCTTACTGAGTCTCTGAAACAGATATGTCTTGTGCAAGGGTATACTGAGTTCATGCTTAACATGCAGTGAGAGGGATTAATTCATCAGCCAGATGTGTCTCTTAGTTACAGACCCCACATTTGAGTGAGTGTCTGGACACCTGGAAACCAACATTGGCCAAACTGGACTAAAATCCTTTTTTCACTATCATTTGTCAAAGGATTCTTAGATGCAAGCTCTACATTTCCCTTGGCAGACACTAGATGTACCAGAAACACCACAGTCAGTGGGTTCCTGTAAAGATATTTATGGATGTCAAGCACTCTACAGAAGTGGTTTGTCTTCCATCGAACAGTAGTGGGGGGGGTGGGATTCAGGCTGCAAAGATATGTCTGTAAACACATCATGTAAGACTTCATGCATAGAAAGTCTGGATTCAGGCAAACTCAGAAGCCATCTGTACCTGGTCTAAGCTTGAAGAAATTAATTAGACTCTCAAGTAAAGGACTCATTCATTCTGTGAAATGTGCCCATGAAAGATAAGTCCTCAGGAAGTAAAGCTGATGACAAGTTGTCTTCAGAATATGAGTCAAGATATTGCTAGGAGGGTAAGTGCTCCACATAAACCAGTTTCTCCTCATCAGACTCACAGGCATCTGAGTTCTTTTTTTGAGGACATGTCCCTTTTTATTTTCTCAGTGGTGGTTCCTGGCACTGGTTCCGTTTGCAAAGAAGGCTGCTTGGATTTCATGAAACCCATGAAATTCTGCACCAGTCTGACAAGTTCCTGGATGGTGGCCTGAGTTGTGGATGCCAGCAACCTAGTCAGTGAAGCTTATTCAACCCTGGATGCTAATTCAGCTTGAGAGTCTTGAGCTTAGGTCTGGAAAGCAACAAATCCTCAAGATGTGGATAGGCAGCTGTGGTCTCAGCCCAGCCCACAGGAAGATCTTCCATAACTTTCACCAGAGTAGATTCAGCCGTCTCTCTCCATAACTGTGGTACATGCACCAGAAGTTGTAGCCTGCAAACTGGTCTTGGACCTGACCAATGCCAGCCTGATTCCAGCTTGAGAGGAGGTAGAAGGAGTTGAAGACATGGTAGCCTCCATAGGGGTCATGCCAAAGGACTCAGGCCCACTATTCATTGATATATGGTGATGCAAGTGCACCTCACCTGAATCAACAAATTTGACTGGGGTAGACAACATGACATCATGAAGGGGTTGCTAAAGTTCCTAACATTTTTCTCTTTCAAACACTTCTCTTTGCAATTTTTCAGAATGTCAGACTGGGACAAATGGACAGAATAGCATACAGATATCTAATACAACCTTCACTAAAATATCTACTGAGGGACTTGGCCCTATGCCTAATAGCCCTATCATCAAAACAGGCATAAAACTGATAATTATGGATGTTGTTCTCAGAGCCTAAGCAAAACAAACAATAGGAATGAAAGTCCCTGTATGGAATTTGTTTTCTAAATGTAAAGCAGTTAATAACCTTAAATGATATTAATCAGAAACAACTCCCAATAAATGGAATGTCAAAAGGTCTCCTAATGAAGTATTTAGCTTTGATGAGTTGCTGATCTGAAGTCTGAACAATGAACTGACAATATAACTGAAAACATTCTGCATCAGACTGATATGGCAAGAATGAACTAAATATGGCAATGGCTTATGACTCCTTCATATCACTGAAGCCCTGACGTAAGGTAGACAGGCCATCTCCCAACCAAGGGATTGTGAAATTGTCTAGTATTGTAAATAACCATAGACTCCTGAAGGCAGAAATTTTAAAGACCCAGCATTGCAACAGAGACTAAAATGAACATCAAGCTAATTACATCTGGAAGATTTGACAACTAAGTAATTTGTAATTTTCAGTTATTTGACTTTATTTTATTTAATGAACTGGATAATTTTTGCAAGCCAAGCAGTATATTTTTTTCTGTTGTGTATCTCACTAATTTTATTAATCTACCAAAGTTTTTTTTAATATTCCTGTATATTTGTATCTTACAGGTTGGTATTTTACAGGTTGGTATTTATGAAAACAGAAGTTAATACGAGATAACTCATTGGTAGTGCATTTAGTAGATTTATTTTGATCAATGAAGACTTTAACCTTGTCCATTTTGAAAAACAGGAGATCTGTCATATACTTATGACTGGAAAAAGTCTGGGAAGGAAAGTACGTTTTTAACTTAATTAATTTTACTTAGATTAAAGACAATGCTACTATGATCTGTGTCAATTGCAAAGGAAATAAATCATCATCATCAACTCCCATCTTCACATTTTCTACATGGGGTCAGGGTGTGTTGTGTCAGCTGTTGCCATCTCTCTCAATTCAATGTCACTCTTTTCTCTTCTTCAAAACTCATGCTCAATTGTCACAGGTCTTCTCTCACACAATCCATCCATTTCTTTGCTAGATGCCCTGGTTTCCTTTTTCCTTCTTCCTATCTATACCAAATCTTTTTAACCAGATTGTCTTTAGTTTTCTTGCACATGCCCAAACCACTGTAATCTGCTCTCTTCGACCTTGTCTGCAATTGGAGCTACTTGGACTTCTGCTCTGATGTTCTCCTTTATTCTCCTGTCCCACAGTGTGCATCCTATCACCTGTCTCAGGCACTTCATCTTCATCACATCTAGCTTCCTCAACTGCTCACTATGAAGGTTTCTTTACCATAAAGTAGTACTGGACACACCAATGTTTTGTACACCTTACTTTTCAGCTTTTTTTGGCATTCTTTTGTCATACACCACTCCTGACACTGCCAATTGGCTGCAGCATCTGTTTCTAGCTTTGACCTTCTTGTTCAAACTTCCCCTCCCTTCAATCACCCTTTTCAGACACTCAAAGCTGCTAAAGTGTTCCACTATTTTTCATTCTATCTCAGTTCTCAGCTTCTTCTGATTCTCCCATTTGCTGACATTGAAACTGTCTTATCTGTACTCAGCTTCATCATGTCTGCCTTTAGTCTTGCATTCCATTCCCCTACCCGTTGCTGACATTCTTGCTCAGAATCTGCATACAGCAACTCTGTTGCTCTGTCACCTCCAGCCTATTTACTAATGTGGTTCATTGCCAGTATGAACAGTAGTGGGCTCAGAGCTGAACTCTGATACACGCCCTCTCCCACACAGAACTGCCAAGTGAGACCGAACACTGTTCATAATTGAGTCATTGGGTCCTTGTGCATAGTATTCAATAATCCTACTAATCTTTATTGGACTTGAAAACATTGCAGGACTGCACAAATCGGCTTTCTTGGGACCTTGTCATATGGTTTCTTCATGTCTAGAAATGCCCAATTGGGACTTTTTCTTCATTTCTAGCTTCTTCTGAACTATCTGTCTCAATGCAAATATGGGGTCGGTTGTGCTGCATCCTGATCTGAATCTGAAGTTCTCATCTCCCATCTTACTTTCCACTACTCTTTGTATTCATTTATTGATCACTATCTCCAAAACTTTCACACGATGTGATAGGAGTTTGAAGCCTCTGTACTGCCCACAGTTGTGAATACCCCTTTTGTTCTTGTACACCGGCACTAATATGCTTTTACTCCAGTCATATGGGATATGCCTTTCTCTCTGTACTGCTATGAGTACCCCCAGAAGCCATTTTCCTCTAACTCATCTAACATACTGATCTTATCTGATGTGATCTGATATAAGCCAGCTGCTTTCCGTGACTTAATTTTCCTTAGTGCCGTTCTTACTTCTTCTAGCATAGGCTTCTCGTCTTCTTTCATTTTGAACTCTTCTGCTTTCTCTCTAGTCATCTTCCAGGTCTTCAACCAAGTCTTTGTTGACCGTAGAGCCTTCTCTGACCACTGCTTGCAACTGATTGTGACAACCAGTGGTCTGTAATGTTGGCTGACTGTTTCAGTGGGGAATGATGTTGCAATCACTAATTTTACCTAAATGTCCTTTCCTTACTAGGAGGAAGTCTACCTGAGTTGTATTTTGGCCACTCTTGCATATGATTTTGTGTCTGTCTCTCTTGCTGAACCAAGTGTTGGCTGCCATCAAGTCATTTGACAGACAGAAGTCTAGAATGGCCTTTCCTTCTTTATTTCTGTTTCTCTACCAATGTGGACCAAGGCAGTCCTCATATTGTGTTTTTTCTGCTGCATTATGTGCATTCAAGTCCCCTGTTATCAACACCAACTCTGTTGTCCTGCTTTATCTGGTAGTTCCTGCCACTAATGTCAGAATGCACTCTTTTCCTTGCTATCACAACCATGCTGTGGGTCATAGGCTGAGATTATGAATAGTTCCCGATCTTTATCCCAGAGCCTGACTGCCATGTGTCTGTCACTAATTCTGATGACATCTCTCGCTGTTTTCTGAAGCCTCTCCCTCAACACAATTCCTACACCACTTCTAGCCTGTCCTCTTCATAAGTAGTAGACTCTGGATCCCAAATTGTTTTTTACCAGGCTGAGGAGTGGTGATTCATCCCTGTGATGTAGAAGAAATTCCCTCAAACCTCCAAGAGCAGAATAAGCGTTTTTTTTTTACATTTATTTAATTGAATTGCACTTCCTAACGCTTATAGTTGTGCTATATAGCTAACCTAATACATTGTGCACTGTTATAAAGCTTTTTTTACTGCTTCACTGCATTCTTGTACTGTTTTATACTGTTTTAACTGTATTTTCATTGTTAAGTAGTGTTTCATTACTGAATTACTTAACTGTAAACTGTTTTTTCATACTGAGAGTTGTATTTTATGTTTGTGAGTGCTCTATTTGTGCTTTTCTGTGCATTTTCTGGGAGTTTTCTGTGTTCCAGTCAAGTAGCATAGTCTGGATACAGGTTTGCTGCATTCAAGCCTGTTTGTTTTGCTTGCTGAGTTTCCTGGCAGCCATCTTGTGCAGGTAGGAGCCTGCCTTCTCTGTTAGTGAGAGTACCAGGGCTGCCTGACCTTCTCTAGCACGAGTAATTGGTTGCAAGTGCAGGGACTAACAGGACTGGGTAGAAATGTGAGACTGTAGATTCGTCCATCTTTTCTTGTATTTAAACCCTGTGTTTGCATGGGGCTGCACTTGTTTGCATGTCGTGCACTGCCGCTGTGCTGATTTAACCAATTGCAAGGTATTCCAGCTTCGAATTCTCCTTTACTAGCACTCGCTCGATCCTGAGATAGTAAAGCTTCTTTACAGCCTCTGTACAAACACAAGCTACTAGTACCCATCTCAGATATTTCCATCTTCACCCCCTTAGGTCACTTCCCCTCACAGATTCCGACAAATATGGATGCACAGTTTCCTACAGTTTATCCTGCCATTCTGGTTGATATGGACACCCAGAGACACTGTAGCAGCTGTCTCATGTATACGGACAATCCTCTCTTACTACCACCTATGAACACAAATTGTGAGAGATGCAATTACATTAAAAACTTGCAGTCTATGCTCTCTCCCTCACAAGCCAGTATACCTGACACTGAGAATGCTGCCTGCACAAACACCACACCTCAAACATCACCCACACCAACACAACACACTTCCACATATTCAGAGGTTCTTAACAAAAACATACCTAAACAAAAGAGACCTCCAAGACAAAAACACACTCAAACTCCACAGCCTATAACACCACATACTACACATAGTTCACAGACCTGTGTCTCACAGCCATCAAGGCTTAACCATAAAGCCAATATATTAATCATAGGAGACTCCATTGTGAGACACACAAATGTGCCCCTCACCAGGTTGGGTAAGGAGAAAGTCACGGTAAGTTGTTTGTCAGGTGCCAGAATCCACCACATCATCCATGCACTCATGTCCCTCAACAAGTACTGCTATGATGCTGTCATAGTACATGTTGGTGTGAATGACTTGAGACGTACCTCTGTGGACTATATGAAGAGAGACATAATCAAGTTCACTGAATATGTGTTCCAGGCACATATGTCACTAGCCTTAAGCAACATTCTATCGTCAACCAGAATGATGCGTCAATATAAATAAAAATTATTTACTTTAACAGTTGGCTTAGTTTCTGGTATCATTCTAAGGGAATCCACTACCTGACAGCATAGGAAGACATGACTGACAGACCATGATGCTTTGCCAGAGATGACCTGCATCTGTCTCCCTTGGGCTTCAGGCTCCTGGCAAAGAGTCTTGCCTCTCCCAAAATGCCTTTTTTTAGGCAATGTCTTGAGGTCAAAACTATCAACATGAGAATCTCATCTAAGTGCAACTTAAAGGTCATGCTGTTGAACGCTAGGAGTCTCAACATGAAACTGCAGTCATTACAAGCATTCTTAACCCTGAAAGATGCTGAAATTTGTGCAGTCACAGAAACCCCAGCTAGGGTTAAACAAAAAACTTCTCCAAAGCTGTTTACAACCTTCTGAGGGAAGGTCCAAGAGCTACACAGCCCCCTTCCCAACAGAATCAACTGGCACTAATGTCCAAACCTACACCAAAGTACTATACAACCATTTATATAAATGCATGGATTCAGTAATACCTGATTAAATAAAATCCTCCTCCTCAAGGAAGAGTAAACTTGTCTGGTGGACATTGGCTATAAATAAACTCTACAACAAAAGGAAAAAAATGCTGTCCAGTACCAAGAAGGAACAGGTGCCAAATAGGAAGTAATCTCTCCTTGAGCCTAAACAGGCAAATAGTGAAGTCCTCTAAAGCTATATCCGAGTCCAAATTGGCCACATCTACTAAAGACAGTCATAAGGCCTTCTTCACATATGTCCACAATCTAAGGGAAAACACCCAAACCTGCTCAGAACCGATGGTCAATGACACCATGTACACAAAATGCCATGGATATAGCCAATCTGCTGGCTGACAGATTCAGTGAAAACTTCACCCCTCTATCCCCAGCACCTGCCCCCACCCCTTATCTCTAGGGAACAAGTCATTACTGCCCACTCAAAGGCTAAAAATACAGCTTCCATGGGCCCCGACAACATCCCAGGCTAATTCCTGCATCAACTCAGACAGGAATTCACAGCACCATTAGGCATCCTATTCAACCTAATTCTGAGTATCGGTTTCATCCCAGCTGAGTGGAGGATGGCCGCAGCCATCCCTCTGCACAAAGGTGGAGTGTCCACCAATCCAGGCAATTACAGACCCAGCAGCCTAACTAGCCTGATTTGCAAGGCCATGGAACGCAATATCATGGACCGCATTAACAAGAACATCGGCAACCTCCAAATGCTTGATTCCACACAGTTTGGTTTTGTCTAGGGGAGATCGTGCCTGTTAAATTTGGTAGACTTTTTTGAGTCAGTTACCAAAGCCACAGACAAGTGGAAGACAGTGTACACCATCTACTTTGACCTGGCCAAGGCCTTCAACACTATTCCCCATTCAAGCATAATAGATAAACTATACAAGCTTGGCATAAATCTGTATATGACTAGATGGGTAGTTAACTAGCTCACTGACAGAACTCACTCAGTCAAAACAGGGAAAGCTACTTCAAGTAGTAGACGCGTAACAAGCAGCGTACCCCAGGGATTGGTCTTGGGGTTCCCTGCTGTTTGGGATATACTTCTCTGAGGTGCAAGGCAAATCCAGAGGTCTATGGCTGACCAAGTCTGCAGATGACTGAAAGTTGGGCACTGTCATTAACTCCCCTACTGATGTAGACATATTACAAGAGGGTCTTACCCAGAAAAATGACAGGTGCCGGAAACATGACCTCAAACTAAATGCCAAAAAATGTACCATCATCCCCTTTGAGGAGAGTGATTTCTCCACAAATTATCACATTAATAACAACATCTTAAGCATGCAAGCAGTTGTGAAGGACCTGAGCACCCAAGTTGACAGCAATCTAACGTTTGACCACCATATTGCCTCCATTGTAAGGAGAGCTTTCTACATGGCTCACCTCATTAGTAAGGGTATTTCTTCCAGGAACAAAGAAGTCATAACTTCCCTGTATTCCTCCCTTATCAGGCCCATCATCGAGTATAATGCCCCTTTTGGCATGTACCTCATGAAGCACATGCAGCAGCTGGAGAGACCACAGAGGTTCCTGACCAGGAGAATCCAGGGCTTCAAAAATCTATCCTACGTGGATAGGCTAAAAGTCCTCTCCCTCTACTCCATCTCATACAGACTCTTCAGATGTGATCTATGTCTGGCATAAAGAGCAATCTCTGACCCCACCTTGGTGAAATTGCTGCATATCCACAAGCCAAACTCCACTTGCATGACCCACACGCAAAACCTCAACTTGGTCTGTGACATCAACAGGACTTGCTGGCAGGACAGATTTGTCTCCCAGAGTCTCCCCCCATCTGTGGAATAGACTCCCTCTCCACATCAAGCAGAGTACTTCATTATCCCTCTTTAAGAGGAACCTGGATGACTGGATGAGAAACAGAAAATACACACTTGGGATTCCGCCTGTGTCTCTGCTGGACAGGGGCATCAGGTGCTAATTTGTGGGAACATGGGATAATTTACTGGCTAGGCTTAAGGGGCCTCAAGGCCAGTAGCCTAGTAACTTGCTATAATCCTATGATCCTAAGTGAGGCAGAAATAAATGACATGTTGCATATTTATCTGATACTGACTAATTTACCCAATCAGTATTTAAATAGCTAAAATTGCCTATAAGAATTGAAGTTTTCATTGTTTTTTTAACCAGATTAAGATTAGTCACAAAGTACTCATACTCCACAGTAGACTCAGACAATGCATGTCATGTTCCTGTATAAGAGAATTCTAGTCATGTGCTGTTTTGTTGATTTCTGGCTTCTAAGTGTGTTTTATTTACAAATACTGAGATATTGCCATCTCTCCGGTCAGATGTGCAGCAGTGAAAGAAGGTTAAGCAGAGAAAACTTCTACATTATCAATTTTATTTCTAAAACTTGCAACAGTTAGCTAAACTGGTATCAGTTTATAATTTTTATTGAAAAATTTAGAGAGGCCTAAAAAAAAAGGTAGTGTGGGGGTGGAAAATTCCCTATTCAGTACATGTATATCCCAAAGAGAGGGCAGCATGGAGAGAGAGAGAATGAAGTCCATATACCTCTTTTAACTTCTCTGCTCAAGAATTCTGAGCAAATCTAAAAAATAATGAGGAGAAAAAGACCAAAAATCTAGGTTTTTAAATATTACTCTAATTCTCCTAAATGTTAGTAGGTCAGCAGGTTTTGCATCAACATACATTTTCTGAACCATAAGAAGTATAATGCCTAGATTACTGACTTTGACTGTAATCCTCAATGATTAATCCAAGAAATCAAATATTTTACAAAATTCTGCAAAATCAGAGGCAACTGAGAGGTATGAAAGGCCATCGGGTACAAAGTACTCCAAATGATTGCACATCTCACTCCATGCTGGAATACATTGAATCCCGTCTGTGACACCATTTTCTTTTACCATTGCTTGTACCAGAATTTTATCCCAATACGCAGTTGCGATATGAGGTAAAAGGAGGGTTTATTAAGCATGTCTGGTTTTATAGGCTTACAGGTTCACTGCTAATTATTAGGCTAAGGTAAGCAGTAAGAGTGGAAATCTTTATGAGGTATTTGTTTCCCACAAGTTAAACAGTTATTCACTTTTTCTGACATCGGCTGAGGCAAGAAAGAGTCCACGGGTACTTAGCTTTAGAAGTCTTCGGTAGTAGAAAGTAGTAATCTCTGGATCTGACTGACCGGCACTTGCGAACAGCTTCTGCTCACGGCAAGAAAGACTGAGGAAAATGGCGTCGGCTGATGCCTTTATACCCGAGTAACTGCAGCTATGACGTCGGGTGAAGTGCGACACCAGCCGAAGCCAGACCCAGACTTTGGAATCCGGCCGACCGAAGGGCTGCCTGACGACAGGACAACCCATTTGTAAGGACTGCAGATGCATCCTTGAAGGACATCTGTGACAATCTTAAGAAGCCTATCCTTACATTCCCATGGTGGTTTCTAACCCTTACTTTTTGGACATATGAATAAGCCAGAAAGAGATAATTTAATTATTATATATGTGCATGTGTTTAACAGAATAGTCTGACTGTGCCATACAAGGACCTTTTTGCAGAGACTGAGGGTGAATAGTGTCACATAATAGAAGACGATATATTTGTACTAACTTCAGCATAGGAATACATCTGAAGTAGAAAATATGTTAGAAATTAAACAATTAAATAATAGAAAAACAATTTGCAAAATCTCAGCTGGACATCGGAATTAAATATCAAATATCTTGAAAATATGACTTCATAATGATGGCATTAATAATCATGTAAGAAAAATATGAAAATACATAACCATAGTAATAAACTCTTTGTGTAGGAATGAAACAATAGCAATAGTTATAGCATATTACATTTAAGGCTTTTGAAGTCAATGGGTCAACCATTGGTAGAGTTGCAGAGACAGAATTTATTGTTTAACAGATGAGTTTATTTATTAATTTTTTTGAATTGTTTGGGAGCTGCTGTTTTATCTTAATGATGTTTGGGTGGGAGCTCCACAGTTTAGGAAAGTACAGTTGCGTACACTTACCATAAATGTAGATGGTCGAGTGTATTCACTGCTGCAGTCATTACATTTGGGTAATCTGCTGGCAGGTTCCCCTCAGTCAGCCTGAATTCCAAAGTCTTGGGTCCTGCGTCTGTTGCTGTCTTCTCATCCATGACGTCAGGGGTATAAAACATGCAGCCGATGCCATTTTCTTTTGTTTTTCTTGCCCCCGATGTCAGGTGCCCCCAAAAAGGTAGCAATATTATATATATATATATATATATATATATATATATATATATATATATATATATATATATATATACATACATATATATCTGTATACATGCATCAATATAAACTTTACCTTCATCTACAAGCAAATGCACCACATAGGTTGTAGAAGATAGGAAGGAAAGATAAACTGTAGAATGACAGGGGGATGGCAGGAGGGTAACCTGGACTGCAACAGGTGAATACACTCGAACATTTACATTTATGGTAAGTACACAACTGTACTATGTTCTTCGTGTTTCACTGCTGCAGTCATTACATTTGGGTAGAATCACAAAGCTATGGTTGGCAGGCTGGAGCTAAACAGCATTAGGTGCGGCTATAAGGCCCTGCAGCACTGCAGTGGCAAAGCCTGCCCTGGACTTAGAAAGGCAAATGGTAATGCTTTGTAAAGGTGTGAACAGAACTCCAAGTAGCAGCCTCTAGAATGTCTTTGGTTGTTACTCCTCTGAGAAAGGCTGCCGAAGTAGCTGCAGCTCTGGTGGAATGAGACCTAATGCCCTTGGGCACAGGTTTACCATGGTGTAAGTAGCAGAAACGGATGTAGTAGCTTATCCACTTTGAAACTGTCTGCTTTGAGATAGCCTTTCCTTCTGATCCTGCAGCATATGACACTAGTAATTGCTCAGTCTTTCTTAGAGTTTTTGTCCTGCTGAAGAAGAATCTTAGCTGTCTGTGTACGTCCAAGGAATGCAGAATTCTCTCCCCTTTGTTCTGCAGATTTGGATAAAAAGTTGGCAGATGAATTGTTTGGTTAAGGGCCACACTGGAAACCACCTTAGGCATAAAAGTCAGATTTGTCCTCAGAGACACCCTGTCTGGGTAAAATATGATAAAAGACTCTATAGCCATGAGGGCCTGTAGATCTGAAACTCTTCTTGCTGAAGTAATTGCTAGTAGCAGAGCTGTCTTCCATGATAAGAACTTTATATCAGCGGCAGCGGCTGGTTCAAATGGAGGCAGGGTGAGCTTTTCCAACACATAACTGAGGTCCCATACAGGTAATGGTGATCTTCTAGGAGGCCTTAGGTTTTTGGCTCCTCTAAGATACTGCTTTAGTAAAGGATGAGAAAAGATTGGTGGTTCTGTATTGTAATGAGCCGAAATGGCAAAGGCATGGATTTTGATTGATGAAAAAGATAGGCATTTGTCAAGCATCTCAGTTAAGTATTTTAATATCTGAGGAATATGTGGTTCTGCTGTATCAGTTCCTTGTGCTTGATTCCAAGCACAGAATCTCTTCCATTTGTCAGCATAAGATTTTCTAGTGCTAGGCCTTCTGGCTTCCAAAATGACATCCATCACAGCTTTACTGAGAGGTGTCATTCGTATGATTATATGATTAGCCATGCTGCCAGGTTCAGAGTCTGTAGTTGATTGTGCAGGATCTGATTGTTTTGCTGGGACAGTAGTTGTGGTCTTTGAGGCAAGGTCCAAGCTGGGTATTCAGACAAGTTCCTTAGGATTGGGTACCAGTATTGGCGGGGCCAGTCCGGGGCAATCAATATCATCTTTGGCTTCTCTTGTCTGACTTTTAGGAGGGCCTTGGGTAGAAGAGGCAGAGGAGGAAAGGTGTAAACTGACAGGTTTTTCCAACTGAAGGATAGGGCATCCACTTTCCTTGCTTGTCTGTGATAAGTCCTTGTGCAGAATCTTTTCAATTGATAATTTTGAGGAGAGGCAAATAGATCTATGTCTGGGCTCCCCCATTTCTCTGTTATTATGCTGAATACTTGTGGATTTAGTTTCCACTCGTGAGGATCCATAAGGTTTTTGCTTAAATCGTCTGCCAGAGTGTTCTGTTTTCCTGGCAGCAATTGAGCTTGAAGATTTATTTGGTAGGTCAAAGCTGTGTCCCACAGTGCCATGGCTAATCTGCAAAGGGGGTATGAGTGTGTGCCCCCTTGCTTGTTTATATACCACATGACTGTGGTGTTTTCCATTTTATCAGTAGTTGTCCTGGATGAAGTAAGTCCTTGAAGGCTGTTAGGGCATTTTGAACAGCTAGCATCTCTTTCTGGTTGATATGTAGATGCATTTGATTTGGTGCCCATATGCCCTGAATGCATCTTCCTGCCATGTGGGCCCCCCAGGCATAATCTGATGCGTCTGTTGTTAAGGTTTGGCTGGCAGGAGGTAGAGTGAAGGGCCATCCCATGTTTTGGTGACAGGCCTTTGCCCACCATAGAAACTCCTGTTGCAGGCAGGGGATGAGAGGAATCATTGTTTCCAGACTGTGTGAATGTTGACTCCATAAATTTTTTAGGTATCATTGAAGTTTCCTCATATGCAGTCTTGCATATGGAATTAGTAGGATGCAGGATGCCATGAAGCCCAGAGCCTGCAGAATTTGTCTTGCAGAAGACTGTGTTTTTGTTGCCATCAGTTTGAAGTAAGTAGTCAGTTGCCTTTGTCTGGCATGAGGTAAGCTATCTGGGCAGTTGTATGCAAGTTTGCACCCAGGAATGTTATCTTTTGAGAGGGTACCAGTTGTGATTTCTTTTTGTTTATTGTGTACCCTAGGCATGCTAGAAGCCTTTTCACAAATGCCAGGTGTCATAGAAGAGTGTCCTTGTTCTCTGCTTGAATGAGACAGTCATCCAAGTAAGGATATATTCGAATACTTCTATATCTGCAAAATGCAATTACTGGTGCCAGGCACTTTGTAAAGACCCTGGGTGCAGTAGATAAGCCGGAGGGCATTGCAGAGAATTGGTAATGCATTAAGCCAGCCTTGAATTTGAGGTATCTTCTGCATGACTGTCTTACTGGAACATGCAGGTATGCCTCTTTTAAGTCTAAAGTCACCAGCCAAGCATTCTTGCCCAGCATGGGCAGAAGCTGTTGCAAAGTGAGCATTTCGAATTTTGGAATGTCCAGGTATGTGTTCAAAATCGATAAATCCTGTACTGGGTGCCAGGCCTTGTCCTTTCTGGGTACCAAGAACAGTCTTGAGTAAAAACCTTGTCCTTTTTCCTGTTCTGCTACTGTCTGAATGGCCCCCATATCCATGAGGGACGTAACCTGTTTCGGTGCTTCTGCCCATTGGTTTTTTGGCAGGTCTGGCCAACCATTTGTCACTGGCAGAGTGTGGAAATGGAATCTGTATCCCTGTGGTACGATGTTCAGTACCCACTTGTCTTGGGTTATTAACTGCCAATTTTGAGCAAAAAGTGCTAATTTTCCCCCTATAGTTGCTGCCAAAAGATAAGTGCTTGGTGTAGGCAGAGGGAAGTCATTGGGATTGCTTTTTGTAGGTTTGCACCTTTTCTCCTCCAGATTTGGAGGTGGATGCGCCCCGTTGCATTGACCTGTATGAGTCTTGAGCCTGGTACCTGGAACCTTTAGGGCCCCTTTTAGCTCTGTCTGACAAAGGAAAGGACAAATTTTTTGTAGGCCAGTGTCTACTGAATCTAGGTGGCTGCACTTGTAAGAAATCTTTAACAGTTTGCATAGACTTAGCTTTGTCTTCCATTTTCTTTAAAACCTCTTCTGCCTTAATACCAAACAGAGAATCATGCTGTAAAGGTGCATCTAGCAATTTAGCTTTGACATGATCAGGAAAACTTTGCTCGTTTCACCAGGCATGCCTCCTAATCACAGATCCAGTAACTGCGGCCCTGCAGGAGGCCTCTAAAGAATCAAAACCACATTGCAAAGTATGTTTTCCAACTTGTTCAGCTGCATGCAATAATTCCTGCAATTCCTTATTTTCTGCACATTCTGAAATCAACATAATTTTCTGTTTCAGCAATCCCATAACATGTTGTTGGTACTTAAGCATATGAAACTGACAGTTTAAGGCCCTGATTGCCAAGGTTGCAGATGTATAAACCTTTTTTTCCCCATCTGTCCAGCGCCCTTGAATCTCTGTCGGAGGGGGTAGTGTTTTTTGCTGTTGAGGCCTTAACTCCCTTTGGACCCTGTGAAATAGTTTCTGGATCAGCAGCAGGGTTTCTAAATAAAAATGTATGAGAGTCAGGGACCCTGTAATACCTGTCAGGCTTACTGGGAGCTGGAGGTAAAGAGTCAGGGGTCAGGCTTGACTCCGAGAAAACATCATCCACAATGTCTAACACAGGGGGAATTGCTAAAGGCTTGTGCTGAGGGATAAGGAGGAAATCCCGGAGCCTCTTTTTTGATTCTGAGAAATCTTGACTCTCCCAGTGAAAATGCTCCCTCAAAGTATGCAAGGTTTCCCCAAACGAATAATCCTCAGGAGGAGATGCAGATGGAATAGACTCCTCAGCATCAGAATCCTCATAGGGAGGTAAAGATAATTCCTGACCAGTAGAGGAATCAGAAGAAATAGAAACCTGATCTGAAGATTCATAGTCAGTGTCTTGCCTAGGCCTCTTATCTGGAGGGGGATGGGTACATCTGATCAAGGTAATAAGGTCTTCAGCCATTTTGATCATCTGTTTTGTTAGGCATAGAGGCCTGTGCATGTGGCTCAGGCGTCGTTTTTTTAGTTTTAGAAGGTGTCTTTGTCGGTTTGATACAAAAAATGTTGAGGTCTGAATACACCCTCAGAAGCCGGTGCCTGCTCAGCGGCTCCGGACCCATCCAAGGGAGATACATCCGTCTTTCCAATACCTTCAGTATCTTGTGGCATGCCGGACTCCACATGGGTGTTGGTTGAGTCCTGCGACTCGAAGGTAGCGGGTATCAGGGGCTGCGAAAGCACTTCACTGAGTACCGGTGAACCAGCGACTGGCTTAGGAGAAGGTTCGTTGTCGGATTTGGATCTCGACTGCCTTTCTCTGTCCTTTTCTTTGTGTTTTTTATGCACTCCGGTAGTCGGATTGCTATCCGACGACATCTCTAGGTAGTTAAATCTGCTTCCAAAATACTTAGATGCAAAAATATACAGACGCTTAATAGTGCATTGGTTAAATCTAGCACAAAGTTAGAAATAGCTCACAGCCAGACACGTTGTGATCAGGGCCTAGGCAAGGAATAAAGTATAAATGGAAATCCTTATGAGGTATTTGCTTCCCACAAGTAATACAATTATTAACTTTTTCTGACATCGGTAAAAAGCAAGAAAAAAGTTTCCCCAACGGGGTACTTAGCTTTATTGAAGACTTCAGTTCTGAAACTCAAACGCGAATATTTCAGTAGTTGGCCCACCAGCACTTGCGAAATGCTTCTGCTTGGGGCACCGCGTGGCAAGAAAGATGAAAGAAAATGGTGTTGGCTGCATGTTTTATACCCCTGATGACCTGACGTCATGGAAGAGAAGACAGCAACCGACGCAGGACCCAAGACTTTGGAATTCAGGCAGACTGAGGGCAACCTGCCAGCAGATTACCCAAATGTAATGACTGCAACAGTGAAACATGAAGAACATCATATTAGAAGTAAAGAGCACCACCATGTGCATTGTATAAATTTTCTGTACAGACCAGATGTTTGTTTTTAGACTGCAATGGTCTAGGAAGACTACCATCTAAGTAAGGGAGGTAAGGAAGGGCATTTTTTCGGTTTGATATAGGAGTCAGGGACAGTCATAGAAAGAGCAGGGTGGGGAGCAGCTGCCCCAGGTTCTAGCTTGCAGAGGGAAGCAAAACTGCTAACTTATTATCATTTTTATTATTTATTTATTTATTTATTTAATGTTTGTTTGTTTACCAGGATAATCTGCCTGGGCTGTTGCCCCTTTTCAGTGGAGACCCAGGGGGAAAAGTCCCAGAAGTTACAAAGGATACAACAAATTACAAAACAATACATGTACAAAGAAATAACTCATTGCGTTGTTAAAATAACAAAGTATAAATATATTAACAAAGCTCATAAAGTTGTTGCAAATTCAATGATACATAAGTTATTCAGAAGATACACTCACAGTATATGCTAAAGTGGATGAGAATACATATTGCTGGTTCATTATTTACAAAAGTAGTATTTACAAGATTTCCTTCAAGTATATTGCATAGTGACTATATACAGGAGTAAGGTCTTGTGGAGTGTGACAATTCTTAGCCAGGAGTTACATAGGTGCATAGCCAGGAGTTAGATAGCTGGGTCTTGGGAAGTATTTTGAATTGTGAGGGGTTAGAGATGGTTACGATGTTCTGGGGGGGGGGGTCAAGTTCCAAATTCTGGAGATTTGATTAGAGTACAGAGAATCTCCATAGTAGTTGTTAGCTTTTGTGACTAGTAATAGAAATATGTCGGAAGATCTCAGTTGTCTTTTGTTAGTCTGCAGTTGAAGTAGGTTGCAGAGTGCTGGACATTTTTCTGGTTGGTATATTACGGCATGGGTCATTGTTAGTTGAGTGTATGTTAGGAGATTGGATGATCAAAGCCAGTTTACTTGGCATAAGGCAATGCAATGATGGGATCTATATGAGGAATTTGTGGCAAATTTGGCAATCATATTATTTATTTTGCTGTTCAAATAGCTTAAGACAAGTTTTGCTCCTGACGCTGTGTGGTTAAGTTGCCTAGGGTGACAAATAAACTAGCTACAGCTCTGGAGTCAGGGATCAGGAAAATGTAGTACCACAATTGAAGTCTGAAAGGTGGGAAGGGAGTAGAACAAACCATATAACAGTCCCAGGCATGATGTGGGTGTAACGGGCTCTCAACAGGAAAGAGGAAAGTAATAATTACATCATTACACAGAATAAATCCTGGTAGGGGAGACAGTGGGCACTGCAAAGCAGGAGATAGAAGAAGCACAGGCAGGAAGTTTACGGATCAACCTGTTTTATCCCCATATATAAAAGTACTCAATATCTTTCTACTACTCTGTATTCAGTGCAAGGCTAGGGGACAAGAGCATGTTTGGTCCCTTCAGACCAGGTAAAATATAGAAGACTAAGGATACAAGGAATATCAGTAATACAAATAGATAAAGGAAGCAAAACAAGGTTCCCCTGCCTGTCCTTGCCACAGCACTCCACAGCTATTAGCCACCCCCAACTTCTTTCTTCTGATGCTAATTAGAGCTAGTGCATTTGAGCTGTTTGTATCACTGTTTGACTTTCTTTTATGATTGCCTGAATTTAAGTGACAACATTCGGCTCTTGGAGGCATTAAATTGTGCCCCATTTCTTGTTAGATTTCTTATTTGCTATTAATATAACTGGACTACACAATTTGCTACTCTATAATTGCCCACTCTCCTTAGCTCCTGACCAGAAAGTGGACTTAGACAAACTGCATTGCAGTGTATTAGATTAGCCAAGCACATTACAGTACACAGTTCAGTTTCTATTCAAGTACCTGATGCTGTTAAAAATGGTGTATACATTTGTGGGTTTAATTAACATTGTTGTACTAAGAGCTACATGGAGTACGCATCCATGTAGTAATTAGCTGTTGTGCCACTCCCTTTACAGCCTCATCAATGGTCTCCTCACAGGTTTTACATTTATAGGTACGTAAAAACTCTCTCACTCACAACATAAAAAAAAAATGACCTACACCACTCACTCCCATTGCTGCCCTTTTCAAACTACAATGTGCCACGTTAATGAAACAGGTAACCAACACAGTTACAACTCACTCCTTTAAAATACTTCCCCAAACAACATTTAATATATTATATCTAATCAAAAGTAAATCCACAAAGAATTTCATAAATAAATCACAATGTTGTAATTTATACAAAAGGCCAACACACATAATATTATCTCAAATAAGCTACTTGTTGAGCAAGAGTAATCTAATACATTAAACCAAGAGATACATTAATAATAATCTAGTCTCCATTTATATTAAAACTATTTGCATTAAACAATTTGTACTAATATTAAGACAAAAATCATAAACTCAAAAAGATATACCTCAAATAGCAATAATCAGAATCCTCCTTACATAGTAGTTTACACTTGTTACTATACTACACTCAGTTGCAATGAATTAAACTGTTCAAACATTTCTACCCACTACATCAAAAACAACCAAATATGAAATTCATCCTCACCGTATTTAATAGCAAAGATATCAGTCTTTTAAAAGTAACTTAATTCCACACTAGTATCCTATAAAAAATAAATAAAATAATTTGACAAATGAAGACAGCAGTTATTATAAAAAAAACATTTTCCAATATTCATAAAGCTCATACTTACAGTGACATCTAAGCTCAATTCAGGAACAGATATTGATAACAAAGAAAAAAAAAACACTTCTTACCATTCTACAAAATCCCAAAGGTACAACAAAGGACTACAAATAAAAAAAAAAGTTATGCAATCACCATAACAATTGTTTGCACTTTTTCAAACTACCTCAGTGCTATTTAACACTTATGTGCTGCATTATTGGTTTGTTTGAGTTTATCACTGTTTTTCAGCCTGCAATTGTTAAACAAATGCAATCTGTTACTGTACTGCTCTTACAGTATTCTGATATTTCCTAACTTCCTCTGGCACTGCAAAAGCTGTTCTGTGTTTGCCAAAGTTCCCCTGCATTTGCCAAAATATTTCTAAGTTTTGCAAAGTTTTTATGTGTTTGTAGAAGTTATCCTATGTTTATACACTTTTTTCTGTATTTCTGAACAGTCCTTAGGGTTTGTGAACTTATTTCCAAGGATTCCTGATACTGCAGGAGTTTTGCATTTTGTTGTACAGTATCTGTTACTGCACATAAGCTCAAAACTAGTTTGTTTTTCATTAAGAGGGGTTTTTTGCACTCTGGTGAGAGCAGAGGGTTGATTTAAACCATCCAAGTTAGGAACTGCTGGTGGAAAGATTATTTTTTTATTTATCTGATTGGCTTGATGACTTAACTGTGTAAAGGTCTATTATCCTGTTGGTGTTTCTACATTTGGGAACATTTCTCAAGGTGTGTTAACTTATTTCCAAGGATTTCTGAAACTGTGGGAGTTCTGCCTTCTGTTGTAAAGTATTTGTTACTGTACTTGAGCTCCAAACCTGTTTGTTTTACATTGAGGGGTTTTCTGCACTCTGGTGGGAGCAGGGGGCTGATTCAACCCATCTGAATTCAGAACTGCTGGTGGAAGGCTTATTGTGTATTTATCTGATTTGCTTGAGGGCTTAACTGTGTAAAAGTCTTTCAGACTGCTGGTATTTCTGTATTTTGGAACATTTCTCAGGGTTTGTGAACTAATTTTCAAGGATTCTTGATACCGCAGGAGTTGTTCCATTTATTGTAAAGCATCTGTTACTGTAGTTGAGCTTAAAACCAGTTTATTTTACATTAAGAGGTTTTTTTCTTGGTGGAGGACTTATTGTGTGTTTATTTGACTGCCCTGTCTTTCATCCTGCTAGTATAAAAGCCTTGCATTTGCACATCGTGCAAACACGGTTAATCATGCCTTGTATATAAGTGAACCTCTCCAGTTTAAAAATCCTCTATATAAAACACTATCCATAGCTGCTTGAAGGGCTGTTAGTTTTGTGCAGAGGGCATCACCATTGCAGATTATCTAATACTGTGCTACTTAACATTCTAATTTAAATTCTTATGTGACTTTCCCCTACTCTTTTCCATCTACTAAGGATCTGGTATAATGGATAGGCACTTACCTGTCATCTCTGTTTTTGGCCCAGTGGATATGGCCATCCTGAGGTAGTGTAGTAACTGTCTCATGTTCACTGCCAACCATTTAGTTTTAGAACAGACAAACACAGTGCATGAGAAATGTAGACACGCAATGTCATTGGAGGCAAAGCTCCCACATACACACATTAAAAATGCAAACCATTTTTCCTCAAATGATGGGTCTCAGATCCAACTTGGATCTGACTCAACTGCGTTTTCCGGATCCTTGTATCCAAACTCTCAAGCTCTTTCCTTTAGCCATGATTTCCTGCTAGCCTAACATACCTCAGATCGAGTCTGCTGTCTATAGAAGACAATGGGTAATACCTTAAGAGAACTCCGAAAGGTATAGAATAAGGAAAAGAGCTGGAGCTCAAACTATGAACACTTCCCAAAGTGATACCCTCTCCAGGAGCAAAGGTAAGGGGGTTAGGAGGGTACGAAGCTGAGGAAGAATGAAAATGGACAACACAGATGTAACCTTATGTACATAACTTTTTTGATGACCCTGGGGTGGTCCTCATGGAAGGATATTTCGGAATACTGCAGAGCCAAAGGCAGTTCTATTCCTACAAACTAAATCCAATTTAAAAAGAGAAATAAAGCGTAAGCATTGGAGCAAGGGGCAGCTGCACAAATGTCATCAATGGAAGCTCTTGAAAAAAAGCTAAGCATACAGCCATAGACCTTGTGGAATGAGCTCTGGGAAGCTTAGGACAGCCCTCTTTTACTACAGACAAAAAGAGATGCCATCAGTTAAACATTTGGCCAGTGTAACTTTAGAAATTGGCTTGTCTTATCTGTTAAGTAAGAAGGATACAAACAACTGGTCAGTCTTTTGGAAATCTTTGGTTTGATGGAGATAAAAATTGAAGCTATCTATGTACGTACAAAATATAGAGCATGGACTCTCTCTTATTTGAAAAACTTGGAAAGAAAACTGGGAGGTTAATTACTTGGTTGATATTAGACTCAGAAACTACCTTAGGCAAAAAGACAGGTTGGTCCATAAGGAAACCCTGTCTTTGTGGAACACCAGGTAAGGTGTTTGGAGGACAGAGTATGGAGTTTGGATACCCACCTAGCTGATGTAATAGTGACTAGAAAATGGTTTTCCAACACAAAAACATAAGGGCCGACCTGGCTGAAGGTGCAAATGGCCCTTGGGTCACAGTTTGAAGCAGGACAGTTAAATCCCAAGGAGGAGTGGGATCCTTTAGTGGAGGTCTAAGAAAAAAGTTTCCATTCAGAAAAGCTTTGTATAATTTCAAAGAAGCTAAGGAAGAATTATTTCCACCTAGATGGGATGCTTGAAATGGTAGCCAACTGGACCTTATTAGTAGAAAAACTAGCCCCTTCATTGAAAACTGAAACTAAAAAGTCACGTACAGCTGGTACGGTGGCAGAAAAGGGGTTCAGATCCCTCTTAAGGGCCCAGCATGTAAATCTCTTCTATTTACTTTTGTAAATCTTTCTAGTAGAAGCATTTTGAAAAGATAATAAAATATGATGGACCAGGGAGGAAAGCCTGAGCTATCTAGCATTCAGTGGGGCTGGAGAAACCATCTGGTCAGTTTGAGGACTGTTATATCAGGATGAGTCATCCCTGTTGGGTGAGACAGGAGGTCTGAATTGGGACCCAGTGTCCAGGGTGGATGTAGAAGATGAGGCCAGAGAAAAGGAAACCAAATTTGATGAGGCCAGAAAGGTACAATGAGGATAACTGTGCTCTTCAACCAGTATGCTTTCTATAGAAATTTGGGGATAAGAGGTAATGGGGAACAGAGAAGACCAGGGAGCCAGTCATGCAGTACTTTTAAAGTTAAAAAAAAAATCATCTACTCAATATAATATTCCATCTGTGTTGTCCATTTTCATTCTTCCTCAACTAATGGGTTCAGATCCAATCCTCAGATCTGACTCATTTGTTACACTAACTTGTGGCCTCCAACAAACTCTCAAGCTCCTTCCCTACCCATAATGCACCACCCCTAACATCTCTCAGATCTTGTATATTGCTTGACAAGAAGAGTATAATGATGTACCATAACTGGAGTTCAACAAGGACATTGGTGTCCTTGAAACATCTCATTCCTCCAGATCAGTTATTAAAAATGTTGGGAGTTGGTGGATGGGGAGTTGAGGAAGAATGAAAATGGACAACACAGATGGAACTTTATGTTGAGTGCATAACTTTTTTTTATCTGATGTTGTTAATTTTCATTCATTTCTCAACTAATAGGATGAGGCCCCAGCTACCTAAATTCCTGGGTAGACTCTAAGGAAGGATATTCCTGAGTACAGTTGAGCCAAAGGTTGCTCTTCTCCTCGACACCAGATCTTGTTTGTAATGAGTGATAAAAGTATGAGGATTTGACCAAGTTGCATCTACACATATATCATCCATAGAAGCTCTAGACTGGAAAACAGCAGAAGTTGCCCCAGATCTGGTTCAATGAGCCTTTAGTGGCTTTGGTAAGGGGAGATACAATTTGATACAGATAAATGAAATGCAATCTCTCAACCATCTAGCTAGAGTTATGTTTATAACTGATTCACCCAATTTATTATGTGCAAAGGAAACAAATAGTTGATCTGCCTTTCTAATCTCTTTTGTTCTCTGTAGACAGCACTATAACTGTCTATGAACATCAGGTAAGTGCAGCATGTATTCCCCTTTATTTGTAAATTCTGGAAAAAATACTGGAAAATTAATGGATCGGTTCATGTTGGATTCTGACACCACCTTAGGAAGGAAGGAAGCATTGGTATGTAATGCAGCCCTATCCTTATGAAAAATATGGAGGTTTAGAAGATAATGCTTGAATTTCTGAAATTATTCTAGCAGATGTAATTACAACTAAAAAGATAGTTTTCCAGGTCAAAAATTTAAGATCATATTTAGCTGCAGGTTCAAAGGGAGAATTAATTAAGGCTTGCAGTACCAAATTTAAATCCAATGGTGGCATGGGGTCTTTATAAGGGGGTCTTAGCAGAAGAGTACTTCTCAAAAAGGCATTGCCCAATTTAGAGGATGCCAGTGAAAAATTTTGGAACCCGCATGAAAGTTAGAGATTGCTGTGAGTTGAACTTTAATAGTTGATGAACTAGCACCCTCATTAAATAAACCCACTAAAAATTCTTGAACAGATTGAACTGAAGCTGAGAAGGGGTCTGTCTGATTTTGCACTTCCCAATATATGAAACTTTTCCATTTACTTCTGTAAAGTTTCCTAGCAGAAGGTTTATGGGAAGATAAAAGTATGGAATGGACAAGGGAAGAGAGCACTGGTTGCCTGGCTATTAAAGGAATTGGAGAAATCATGCTGTTAGTTTGAAATCTGAAATATCCAGGTGAATCATGCCTGTCAGGTGAGACAGAAGCTCTGGAATTGGATCTAGAATGCAAGGTGGATATAGTAGATGAGGTCAAAGAAAGGAAACCAAATCTGTCGAGGCCTGTAAGGTGCAATGAGGACGACTTTCTTCTACAACCAGGCTGCTTTCTGAATAAATTTGGGAATTAGAAGAGTTGGAGGATAAGCATACAGAAGACTGGGGGGGGGGGCAGTCATGGAGTAGAGCATCCCTTGGTGATTCCCCTGGTAGGGGGATATGGGCAAAGAAGCTGATGCACTTCTTGTTTAGGGGAGATGCAAAAAGATTGCAGCAAGGCTGGCCCACTGACTGAAATTCATTTCTGTCACTTTGTTGTTGAGAGACCACTCATGAGGCAGTAAGATGGACCTGCTCAATTTCTCTGCTATCATGGACTTCCCCAGAGTATGCCTTGCTATTAGAAAGTAGTTGAAGATATTGCCCATTGCCACACTTTGAGGGACTCTTGACACAGGGAATAAGATCTGGTTCCCTCTTGTTTGTTGATGTATCAAACTACTGACATGTTGTCCGTCTGGATTACAACTGTCCCAAGGGAAAGAGAGTCCTTGAATGCCTGCAACACCAAACACACCATTCATCTCCAGAACACTAATATGTAATTTGGCCTCTTCAGGGGACCAAGTGCCTTGGACTGTTTTCCCCAGGAAATGACCCCCCTCCACTTAATCTGGGAAGTGTCTGTGGTCACTATGGCCTTGGGCTGAGGGAAGATGAAAAGAAGACCTTGTAATAGCCGTTGTGACTGCATCCACCAAGAAAGGTATCATTTGCATACCTGGGTTATTCTTATCCTCACTGACATGGGTTGAGAAAGCATTGACCATTGTGTTGCTAGCATACATTGTAGAATTCACATGTCGAATCTTGCTAAAGAGACTAAAATTATTGCCCCTGACATTGATCCCAGGGCTTGTGGAATTGATTGGGCTGAAAGTCTGGTACTGAAAATTATTTTCCTGTCCTGCATACTTATCGTTTGCACTCTTGATAGAATAGAAGCTACCACAGATACTGTGCTGAATGCTGCTGCTATGAATTCTAATGTCTAGGATGGTTGCAAATGAGACTTGTAATTTTTGGTTATTCCGAGATGTAAAGAGGTCTATAGTACCTGATCTCATGCTTCTATCAGTCGATGCCTGGTTGGGGCATTAATGAATCAGTCATCTAAATATGGAAACAACCAGAATCATTGCAGTCTCAAGTGAGCTGTTACCACTGCCATGCACTTGGTGAATACCCTGGGGCCTATGGTGAGGCCAAAGGGCAGTGCTCTGAACTGACAGTGACTGGCTCTCAGCTGGAAGCATAAGTACCTTCTGGATCCTCTGTTTATCTTTGTATGATAGTACGCATCCTGAAGATCTATTGAACACATCCAGTCATCCTTGCCCAGTAAGGGCAGAATGGACTGAACTGTGACCATCCGGAATTTTGTGTGTTGAACCAACCTGTTCAATGCACTGAGATCCAAAATTGGTCTCCAGTCCCCTGTTTTCTTTAGCACTAAAAAAAATCTTCAGTAAGTTCCAGATTCTTTGTGGTCTGCCGGGAACTCTTGGATGACTCTTTTTTCTAGCAGCATTTGGATTTCTAGTGGAACACTGGGAAATGTTCTTGACAATGGAGGAGGTAGGGAAAAGGGAATTATACAACCTCTGGTAATAATTCTCTGCACCCAGCTGTCTTTTATTATATCTAGCCAGGCTCTCTTGTGCAGAGATAAGTGACCCCAGACTGCCTCCAGATGTAGGCAATTGGGCCTCCATTCAGGAGTGCTGAACGGGTCTGTAAGAAAATAAATCTCTAGATCCCTGGTTTTTCAGTCTTCCTCTGCCACAGGGACATTGCGTTCCATTATTGCTCCCCCTCTGCCTCTGGGGGAAATACCTACACGTGTGTACTGGAAAGGACCCTGAGATGTTCTGAACCACACTTTTCGACCTCCCACTGATTCCTGGAAAAGGTACTTTGAGGGGCTGAAAAACACAAACCCACTGCAGACAGGGTCTTTCCATCTTTCTCACAACTGGAGAGTGTGTTCTTTACTGTGGGGCCAAACAAAGAAATGCCATCAAAGGGATCATTGACGAATGAGGACTTAAAGGGCTCCGTGAAATCACACTGGCACTTCCAGACATGCCTCTTGATGGAAATACCTGAACCCACAGAGGCACCTTCTGCAGCACGCGAGATAAGCTTCATGGATGAATTAGATATACCTTGTAAGGTAGCCAACTGAGAGATTACACATGATTGAGCCTCATCAGTTTTGGTTCCAGAAAGAGATTTCCGTAGCTCTTTAATCAAATCTCTTTGAAGCCTTGCAAAATGTGCCAAATAGTTCACCAATCTGAGTGCAAAAGTTGCTGAAACATAAACATACTTCTTAAATCTGTCTATCATCCTAAACTTTCTATATGAGGTTGGACAGTGGAACTCTGTTCCACGAGTTCCTTACCATGACCAGGGCATCTAATGGCACTCATTTACCCCTAAAGTCTCTGTCTACTGGTGGAGCCAGAATATGGTCTGATCTCTTGGGGACTGTCTCAATCGTATCAGGTTCCTTCTTTGAGATCAAATCAATGAGTTCATCAGCAGGTGGGCCAGTCCCAAAGGCTTCAAAAAATACTGATTTCTCTGGAGAAGGATCTTGGGAAGACCGGCCACCCTTCTGCTTATGGATCTCAAGAATGTTTCCAAATGAGATGTCACTGGGTGGTGATTTTGGGGACCCTCTCCTTCATTGAAATCAGTATACTCAGTGACTGTCTCTTGAAGAGAGTCCAAGCGCCTCCTTTTGCAGTTTTGCTTCCTACGGTCTTCCTCGGTGGAGTAGTCCAGTGAAGAATCAGAAGAGATTAGGATAGCCTGCTGGGTAGTCTGGAAGCTTTGAGGTGGCTGTCCCTGTAGGGTAGAGTGTTGAAGATCACAGTGCAAAGTCATCTGAGAAGTAGAGGGTGGATCCAAAGGGGAAGGACCCATCTGATCTGCCAGAGCAGAGAACACTCTCTTCACAACCTCAAAGGCAGATCACTCCAGGAAGAAGGAAGACAATGGAGCCCAGAAAGTGAGTTTCTGGGTCATTGTCTCCCTCTGCCCCAAGAACAATCCACCAGAGGCAGAAGTCTGAGCCAAGCTGTCCAGTGCCAATGCTCCAAGAGGAACAGGCAGCTCCGAAAATCTCAGAGTTGACTCCATCCTCCTGGATCCAACAGTGATGTTTTAGCTCTGAGAGTCATCCAACTCAGAGGATGTCAGAGCTGGTGCACTCTGAGCAGTATTCAGATGCGAAGATGGTACTCTCTTCGGATCCAAACCAGATGGACCTGGAATGCTGGGATCTGAGGACTGTAAAACCACAGGGTGGGTTAAAGAAGGAGCTGTAATGGGTGGAGTAGTAGATGATCAGACTTCCTGACCCAAAGGGGTAGGAACCATGAGAACTCCTCTCTGAATTTGCTCCGTGAAGAATTTCTTCATCATCCTTTTGACATCTGCTTCTGTGAGACTTCTGGAGGAATAAGAAGATACTAGGGATGGTGATTTGGAGTGCCTCTCTAAAAATTGATGGGACTGGATTCAGACTCGGAAAGTAAGTTATCCTTGGTAAATGTTTTGGATCCAAGGGTGTAGGATCCAAAACAGGATTAATTGGATCTGTTGAGGGTCGGACCATAAGTAATTTTGGATCCAGCTTCTCTTTCTTCTTCATAGGTTCTGATGACAAAGAAGCTGAAGACTCCAAAGACTTAGACTTTTTGGTAGGGTCTCTAGATTTGTGTTTTGGGGGCTTGAACCCCAGCAATGGCTTCAAAAAATGAAGTTGGAAGCAAGCCTTTTAAATCAGTTTATTCTTCCTGTCAGCTAGTGTTTGAGGGTTGAACCCATGGCAGATACTGCAGTCCTGTTGTAAATGATCTGGACCCAAGCAATACACACAAAGATCGTGGGCATCAGAATGAGTCAACTTGTGCCCACAATTATCCCATTTTATAAATCCTGTTGGAACTTTTTCAGACATTATTAAAGAAAAAATTATTGCAGCAAGATAAGAAATAAACTAAACTTTTTTTTAACCTGAAAGAAGAGGAAAGGTAAAATACCAGCAATGGTATTAAAGAACTATGATAACCTTGAAGATACAGCCAAAATACCAGCTATGGTAATGAAAGAAGAGTACACTAAGTGTAAAAGGGTGAAGGGAAGGAAACTTTACACTCAAAAGTATATGAAAAAGAAAAGTAGACAACTTAAAATTAAATTTAAAGATTAATAATTAAAGAAATAGTGGTATATAAGGAGTTTTTAGACAGGAAATATCAAAAATGGACTTATCTCCCACTGTAAATTCAAGAGCTGAAGACAACCATGTCTAGACGCTAAAGCGACAAACAATATCTGACAGATGTTAGGGGTGGTGCATTATGGTTAATGAAGGAGCTCGAGAGTTTGCTGGAGGCCACGAGGTAGTTTAACGGCTGAGTCAGATCCGAACCCATTAGTTCAGGAATGAATAAAAATTGACAACCTCAACATAATTGTTTTTGTCTTGACAGTTTTGAAGTTTCTTGGTGTGATATCTGTTAGTCAGCCATAGAAAACTTACAAGACAACAATTCTAAGCAGTCTCACTATAATAAGTACAGAAGATAAGGTGCCATATTCTTAAGTTATGACATTATTTATTTTAATAATGACTGCACATGAAAAATAATAGAAATAGGTCAATAACATGATAAATAGTAACATGCAACCAAACTACTGAAATCTAATATGACTTTAAACTTTGTTAAATGCAGAAATATGCTTTTATATTTAACATATGCCAGCTGTTACACTGGTAATTAACAAGACAATAGAAATAGTGTAGCATGAATAAATAAATAAATTCTAACATAAATAAGATGAAACTTTCTTAACTGAGTTGGGTCAGTTATGACATCTGTATTGAATATACACATAGGTTTTAATCATAGAGTGCGCAAACTAGGCCACAGACATATTTTTGGTTTATTACAGTAAAGTATTTCTACATCTAAAGTTACTGATCATTTATTTACAATCAGTGAGGATGGTGCACTTGATTGAGATCTATACCATATTATATCCAAAGAAGGTATCCAAAGAAGTGAGATTGATAGTCATTATGAATGCCCCTCATCGTAATAATTTAAATCTTTATTACCAGTGGTGCCGTAAAAATGTTGTGCTGTATCCATTTCTGTCCACAGCTTCAGCATTTCTGTCAGGTTCTTTCTGAATGAATATCTCTTAAGTCCTAATACATAAACTCACTATCTTTTCAAAAATTCTGTAGAAAAGTGGTTGGCAGATGAAATCCTAATCATCCCACATTGCATGACTCACAACACTAACATTTCATCAAATAATCTAGCTTCTTCACTATCTCAGCTCTGTTTTTCACCTAAAGTAGCCTGAGACACTTTCAGAAGGATGAAAGAATAATCTAAGAAGCAAGGGAGCCCGCAGGATTTTTTGCAGGGGGGTGCAAACCCGGAGCACCGCCCCACCCCCGCCCCCTTTAAAGCACCACCCCAGCCCCGCCCCTTCACCCCCCCCCCCACACACACAGCCATTCCAGTATCCCATTACTTGGCTATTTCTCCCCAGTTGCCATAAACACTGTTCAAAACTCTCGGTGTGCATACTGTTTTATGCTTTACTTCTACAATGATTACAGATATTTGGTTTTAATTTACAACTTTTATTTCAAATTTTAGGGCCTCAGGGCCAATAGCCTAGTAACTTCCTATTTTATAGCACAAACACTGATAGACATTTACTAAACTTAAACAAAGCAATAGTCTTACAATGAAAACAGACTTAGCATTAAAACTTCACTACCTTTGAAACTTGCATTCACTGAAACAGCATTGAAACCCACATTCAAAGAAAATGCATCTGGCCAGTGACAGGTTACGTTTACCTTTGGACTGTTTTCAAATCATAGGCCCTTTGCATATATTTCAGAACCATGCATAACTGCTTTGATTGTATTAATTATAATATATAATAATTTAATTATATCCCTTGTTAATACAGCACCACTTAGAGAGTGTGTTTTATAGTTTTGAACATTTTTTCCAGTAAGCAATGAAACAAAACATATGAACCAATAATGACAAATTGCCCAATTCAGAAAATTTCAACCATAAAAGGCCAGTTAAACAACTGTCATTACAATCCACCAATATCAGTCAATATGCACAATCTCTGCAGAAGTAAAAGTCATCTGAATAATTTCACATTAAAGAGATCTGAAACTAATGGAGAGGTTGTTGCTAGAAAAAGTACAGTTTTGTACCTACCATAAATGTAGATGTTCGAGTGCTAATACAGCTGCAGTCATAACAGATGGGGTTCTCCTGCCGTCAGGCGGGTCCTCGGTCGGCCGAATTCCAAAGTCTAGGTCCGGCGTCAGTTGTCGACGCTTCTTCCCTGACGTCAGTGTGACAGGGGTATAAAGGAACCAGCCGACGCCATTTTCTTCCGTTTTTCTTGCCCCAGATGTCAGGTGCCCCCAGAAGGAAGGCAATACATAAATTTGTGTAATCATGCAGTGCAATATAATCAAAATACAGTAGTTGCAAGCAAATACATCATAAATGAATACCCCAATCAGGTTGTATGAGGATGTGTTAGCCTGTAGGCCTGTCCCAAGAGGGGAAGGAGGGAGGGAAACCTGGACTGCAGCTGTATTAGCACTCGAACATCTACATTTATGGTAGGTACAAAACTGTACTATGTTCATCATGCATACAGCTGCAGTCATAACAGATGGCTAGAATCCCAAAGCTAAGAAAGGGGTGGTAGGCACTAGGTGGAATTAGGAGGAGCCAAAATGCCCTGCAAGACTGCAGTGGCAAAGCCTGCTCTAGATTTTGAGTATAATGGTAGGTTGTAGTGCTTGGAGAAGGTATGCACAGAACTCCAAGTGGCTGCTTCCAAAATATCCTTGGTAGGAACTCCTCTGAGGAATGCTGCAGAGGTGGCTGTGGCCCTGGTGGAATGAGTCCTAATGCCTGTAGGAACAGTTTTGCCATGAAAGGAATAGCAAAAGCGTATGCAGTGGGCTATCCATTTCGAGATTGTCTGTTTGGAAATTGGCTTCCCTTGAGCTCCTACCGCATAGGCCACAAAGAGCTGTTCTGATTTTCTGAAAGGCTTTGTTCTGTCCAAATAATAACGCAGTTGTCTGTGGATGTCCAAGGAATGTAGTAATCTCTCCCCTTTGTTTTGAGGATTAGGATAAAAAGTAGGTAAATGTATGGCCTGATTTAAAGCTACCCTGGATACCACTTTAGGCATAAAGGACGGGTTGGTTCGTAAGGAAACTCTGTCCTGATGGAAGATGATAAAAGGTTGAACGGCCATGAGAGCCTGTAGTTCTGAAACTCTACGAGCTGAGGTGATAGCCAGAAGGAAAGCTGTTTTCCAGGTCAAATATTGCAAATCTGATGAGGCAGCTGGCTCAAAGGGAGGCAAGGTCAGTTTTTCCAGCATGAAATTAAGATCCCTAGCAGGTATTGGTTGTTTTCTTGGAGGCCTTAAATTCTTAGCCCCTCTGAGGAACTGCCTTAGGAGAGGGTGAGAGAATAAAGGTGGATCAGTGTTGTATTCTGCAGAAATGGCTGATGCATGGATTTTGATGGAGGAGAAAGAAAGTCCACTGCTTAGCAGTTCAGCCAAATATTGTAGTATTTGAGGTAAATTCAGTTTTCCAGGATCCTGGCCCTTTTTCTCATTCCAGACACAAAAACGTTTCCATTTTGCGGAGTAAGCTTTTCTAGTTGATGGCCTTCTGACCTCCAAAATGACATCCTGCACCTCCTTGGAGAGTAGGGCCTGTTGTGATGCTAAGGAATCTTCCATGTGGCTAGATTGAGTGTTTTTAGTTGGCTGTGAAGAGTTTTGAAACTGTACTGAATCAGAAGAAGAGGCATTAGAGGCAGGGTCCATGGTGGGGAATGCGTCAGGCTCCTCAGGAGTGGGTACCAGTGTTGCCTTGGCCAGTCTGGAGCAATGAGGATCATCTTTGGTCTGTCTGCTTTGGTCTTTAATAGAACTTTGGGCAGCAGAGGAAGAGGAGGGAAGGCATAAACTGTCATTGATGTCCAACTGAAGGAAAGAGCGTCCACTCTCCAGGCCTTTGGATGGAAGATCCTTGAGCAGAATTTTGACAATTGATGATTCTTGTGGGAGGCAAAGAGATCTATGTCTGGCCTTCCCCATTCTTGTACTATTTCTGTAAAAACTTTTGGATGCAATTTCCATTCGTGTGGATCTGTCATATTCCTGCTTAGGTTGTCTGCCAGTGTGTTTTCTTTGCCTGGCAAGTACTGTGCTTGTAGTTCCATCTGTAAGTCCATGGCTATGTTCCAAAGTGACATGGCCAGTCTGCATAGGGGATAAGAATGTGTTCCTCCCTGTTTGTTTATGTACCACATAACTGTGGTGTTATCCGTTCTTATCAATAGTTGACCTGGTTGTCGAAGGTCCTTGAAAGCTATAATAGCATTTATTACTGCTAGCATTTCTTTTTGATTGATGTGAAGGTGCTTTTCTTTTTGGGACCATTTGCCCTGAATGCACCGGTCTGTCATGTGCACCCCCCAGGCGTAGTCCGAGGCGTCTGTTGTGATGACTTGATTTGCTTGAGGCTTGCTGAATGGAAGACCTGTGTTTGCTTGACATGCTTGAGCCCACCACAGAAATTCCTTTTGCAGACATGGAATTAGTGGTATTATTGTTTCCAAACTGTGGCTGTGTTGAGACCATATGTTTTTCAGGTACCATTGTAGTTTTCTCATATGCAGCTTTGCACATGGGATTAGTAAGATGCAAGATGCCATGAATCCCAGGGCCTGCAGGATTTTCCTTGCAGTCAGCCTGGTGCAATTTGCCAGTGTTCTGAAGTATTGAATTAGTTGCCCCTGCTTCTCTGGCGTGAGGTAGGCCATCTGGGTGTTTGTGTCCAAATTGGCACCCAGGAAAATTATCTTGCGAGAGGGTATTAGCCTTGATTTCTCTTTGTTGACTGTGTATCCCAGAGAGTTTAATAACATTATTACATAAGCCAGATGTTTCAGAAGAATGTGCTTGCTGTCCGCTTGGATCAGGCAGTCGTCCAAATAAGGGTATATTTGTATCCCTTGAAGTCTGCAGTAGGCAATTACTGATGCCAGGCATTTCGTGAATACTCTGGGCAGTAGATAAGCCAAAGGGCAATGCAGAGAATTGATAATGGGTTGAACCTGCAAGAAATCTGAGGTACCTTCTGCAATTTTGTCTGATTGGGACATGCAGGTATGCCTCCTTGAGGTCCAATGTTACCAGCCAAGACTCCTTGCCCAGCATGGGAAGAAGTTGCTGTAGAGTGAGCATCTTGAATTTTGAGTGCAGTAGAAATGTGTTTAGGATGGATAGATCCAAAATAGGTCTCCAATCTTTTCCCTTCCCTGGCACCAGAAATAGCCTGGAATAAAAACCTTGACCTTGTTCGTGTGTAGGTACCTCTTGAATAGCTTTCATGTTTATGAGATCTGAAATTTGTCTTTGTGCCTCTGCCCTTTGATTGTGTGGCAGGTTTAGCATGCCTCTCATTTTTGGAAGGGTATGAAAATGGAATTTGTAGCCTCTGTTTATAATGTCCAGGATCCATTTGTCCTTTGTGACAACATGCCAATTTTTTGAAAATAATGCCAGCTTTCCTCCTAAGGGGGCTGCCATTTGAGACCTGGTTGGCATGCAAAGGGGAAAGTCATTGGGTTTGCTTTCTGAAAGATTGCGAGTTGTCCTCACCACCTCTTTGTGTAGGAGCTTGCCATTGGCTGCCTCTATACGATCCTTGTGATTGTCCTCTGCCCCTCGGGCGCCTGTATCTGCCTATTTGGGGTCTGTCTGTGGCTGGAAAGGACCAGTTTTTGGAAGGCCAATTTCTACTAAAACGTGGGGGTTGAACCTGCAGAAATTCTTTCACAGTTTGCATTGATTTAGCCTTTTCCTCCATTTTCCGTAATACTTCCTCAGCATTAGCACCAAATAGTGCATCCTTTTGAAGAGGGGCGTCTAGTAATTTAGCTTTGACATGATCAGGCAAGGCTTGTTCCTTGAGCCAGGCATGCCTACGTATGACTGAGCCTGTAACAGCAGCTCTACATGAGGCCTCTAGAGCATCAAAACCACATTGTAAGGTATGCTTACCCACTTGTTCTGCACTATGCATCAAATCCTGCAACTCCTTCAAGTCTGGTTGTTCAGGTTGTGACATTTTACTTTTCAATTGTGATAACAAAAACTGTTGGTATTTTAGCATATGAAACTGACAGTTTAAGGCCCTCATGGATAAAGTAGCCGAGGTATATACCTTTTTTCCCCACCTTTCTAAGGATCTGGAATCTCTCTCGGAAGGCAATGGATTTTTGGCAATGGAGGCCTTAACTCCCTTGGGCCCCTGTGAGATGATTTCTAGGTCAGCAGCATGGCTTTTGTATAGAAATTGGAGTGAGTCAGGAACCCTGTAGTACCTGTCAGGCTTAACTGGAGCTGGAGGTAGAGTGTCCGGGTTAAGGCAGGCCTCCGAGTAAACATCATCTAGGATGTCCAAGACTGGAGGTATAGCCAGAGGCCTGTGCTGGGGTAACAAAAGAAATTCCCTGAGCCTTTTCTTGGAATCTGAATAATCCTGGCCTTCCCAGTGGAAGTGTTCCCTTAAGGTATGCAAAGTTTCCCCAAATGAGTAATCCTCAGGGGGGGGATACAGAAGGAATAGACTCCTCCACATCAGAGTCTTCAAAAGGGGAGTAAGACTGTTCCTGATCATCAGAGTGTTCTGAAATAATGGAGCCCTGATCAGAGGAGGGGGAATCTTCCTCCACTCTGGGACTTTTGTCCGGAGGGGACTGAGAACCTCTGATTAGAGTAATTAAATCCTCAGCCATTTTAAGCATCTGTTTCTTAGGCATGGGGCCTGGAGATGGGCCCTGTGTAGCTGGTCTCTTAGAGTGCATGGTTGCTTTAGACTTGGTGAAAGCCTTGATGGAGAAAGAAGAGGAAGGTCTGAAGACACCTTGAGTGGAGGTGGATCTGTTCACATTCTGTGTTTCAACGCCAAGAGTGGCTTCGGTATCTGTAGTCGGGGTGTGGGCCGAGGAACCTGTGACCTCGGGCACAGGAGTCACCGCCAAAGATGTGTCGTCGGTAATCAGGGGCTGCATAGGCGCCTCGCTGAGAACCGGACCACGTGTAGTCGGCTTTGGTGTGGTGTCGGTAGAGGCCGCGGACCTCGAGTGTAGGTCCTTGTCTTTGCGTTTTTTAGACAAAACCGGAGTCGGAGTATCCGACGACATAGTATGGTTAAATGCTTTCCCAAAATAATGCTGGGCGAACTTCGCCCGACGCTTAATAGTGCGTTTGTTGAATGTAGCACAAAAACGACAGACCGAGACGTCGTGGTCTGGGCTTAAACAAGGAATACAGAGGGAATGGAAATCCTTAAGCGGTATTTGCTTCCCACAAGAAATACAATTATTAACTTTGTCTGACATCGGTCTGAGGCAAGAAAAGTTTCCCCAACGGGGTACTTAGCTTTTAAGAAGACTTCGGTTTCCAAATTTTCGTAATCTCAGGAGCTGGCCGACCGGCACTTGCGAACTGCTTCTGCTTCGGGCACTGCGCGGCAAGAAAGACTGAAGAAAATGGCGTTGGCTGGATCCTTTATACTCCTGTCGCACTGACGTCAGGGAAGAAGCGACGACAACTGACGCCAGACCTAGACTTTGGAATTCGGCCGACCGAGGACCCGCCTGACGGCAGGAGAAACCCATCTGTTATGACTGCAGCTGTATGCACGATGAACATCAGCTTTATATTTCAGTGTTTCATCTACAAATTCAGTGCCTGCTCCCCTTAAACAATAAATTGCCTATGTTACATTTAAAAAAATGCTAAGCTTGTATATTGCAATAGGAATAAGTGGCAAGTGGAAACACAGGTTCATAGTTACTAGGCATCTCATCCAAAGGAGGACATACTCAGGACTGCAGCACTCCACCCCCTTAAAATACAAATCTACATGCGTTGGGAGTACAACCTACAGCCCTCTACATCAAGATGCAAGTATGCTACCTGCTGTGCTACTAAGACTGTTTTGAAATTCTACACCGCACTAGTGATACCATTTGCTAAACAAAACAGTTGCACATTTTAAGCAGACTTAGCATGAGCAGTAGTGAACTTCTCTTCCCTTGAAGCTCACAATTCCTTGAAAATAAATTCCACCTGCTAACTCTAAATAGGGCATTTCACTCTCTCTCACACACACATACCTCAGCCTCTGTGAAAGTCTGTACAGTTGAGAGGTATGAGTCACACACATACATCCCCCAACCTCCTTAGAAAATGGATAGAACAAAATTGTTTGCATTAGTATGCATTTTCTGAGGATATGAAGTCTAAAACTCAACTTCATTCTTCAGTGATTTGCCAGAAATAACACAATTTTATGAGAAACAATCTGAAAATATGAGGCAAAAATCTGGATAATTGTGAGGTATGACCCCCCCCCCATACACCCCTCCCTCCCTCTTACAAACACACACACACACACACACACACACACACACACACACACACACACACACACACACACACTTAGTAAATGGAATCTTTGCATAGAGATTAATCCACACACACACCCCTTAGTAAATGGAATCTCTGCATAGAGATTAATCCAAACACAATTGACCTTAGAAAAACGGAGCACTTCTGCCTGCACATAAACTAAAACAGCAGTGCATTAACCAACCCAACATAAGCCTGCATAGAGATTAACACAAACACCTTAGTAAACGGAGTCTGCATAGAGATGAATCCAAAAACAACAGAGCACTTCTGCCTGCATATAAACTAAAACAGCACAGCACAAGCCAAGACTGGGCATTAGTTCTTCATGTTTACAATAACAGCGTAGCTTACATAAAGGGCTGTAAATATGTAAGTAGGGCTGTTAAAGCCTGTTAAATATAAGAAAAACACTTACACTTCATCCACATTAAATGGAGCAATAAAAAGATTACATTATTTCATAATTATTCCGAAGTAATAACAAGGATATGAGTAACGATCAGAAAACAGCGATGGTCTTTGCATCATTCTGCAAAAGGAAACTTCCCAGCAATCACAAAAAACATATATTCAGCATTTCGGACTAAATATGAGCATTTCTGTGACATATCCATATGTCAGCAAGATTCTGTTACAGACTAAAATTAAAAAGTAAACTTTCCCCTACATTTTAAGTTGGTACTGATTATATCAAACACTGCTTTACTCTTTTAAGTTTCTCTCCACAAGATGTTGACACTCAACCCTATGCCATCTTGATGCTGTCCCCATAGCAACATAAATTAAGAACAGGAGCTTCAGACATTTTAGTCTATGTTTTTGAAGGTAGTACGAGCATAGCTCTCAACCTTCCATCTCCAAAATGAGGAACATTAGCCATCATAATGTGGAACACAAACTAAGATCTTACAAACAACTTCAGCTAGGAAGGACATAGGATGGTTAAATATGCTGTTTTTAATTAAACAAGATATTTTAATTAATATGATTTATTTCTTTTTACAATGGATATCAGCTAAAACAATTGCTAACACTGAATGTGTAACAGACCCTTTTCGGTGTGAAACTTCGAGGACCATGAATATTTTAAGATCCCACATAAGGTATGTTCCTCTGCTGTATATAAATAAACAAAACAGAGCACTTCTCTGGCAGAAAAATCCTTACCTCAGCCTGCATATAAACAAAAACGGCAGTGCAAAAATTGATCACTGTGACTCTGGCAACCTCTGCGCACTTTTGTGTTTGAATTTATGTTAGCGTGCAATGCACGCATGGGTCTTCTATGGTTCTGGAGGTGCCTATGGATGCAAAGGGCATTCTTAAAGAGGAACACCCTTTAAAAAAAAACTTTAAAATAAAATTAATTTCTTGGCCAGCCAGTTCCAGGGGGGTGCAAGTGCACCCCTTTGCACCTGCCTGCGGGCGCCCATGCTAAGAAGGCATTGGTATATCTGGTGGTACTGCTGCACCAGATCAAACAAGCTATGTTGTAAGAAAATGAAAAAAATTAGTGCTAGCCCATCAATATGGACATAGGATTTATATCTTTAATATCAGTGACCATATTGTGCTATTTATTTGTCAGTCAGATAAACCCAAGAGGCACATGCACCACTTTTTAAAAAACTATCCACAGGCACTGTCTGATTAAGGAAAAACAGCATCCTAATCACATTTCCTCTTTGAATGCATTTTATTTCTTGGAAAATTATTTTTACATTGTAAAACATGCACAAAGAATGACTTAACTGCTTCCATGTGGTGTGGCATTTATATGCCACTATTTTTCTTGTAACATGCCATGTTTGGATGTCATGAGATCTGGAAAACTTTCTTTCTGAGTTATCTCCCTGGATCTTACATCATAGTGGCCATTACATTTGAAGATTTTAGCCAAGATTTTTGCAGTTATTTCTTCTTTCACTCTGAATGGGATATGAATTTCAGGGGATTCACAGGCCTTTTACTGTGTAAAACAAAATTATTGTTGACAGAGCAAGTAAGGCTGTACAATCAAGATTTCTGGCATCACTGGATGATGCTAGTAGTAAATGATACCCAGCAGTTACCTAACTCCAGGCTTTACCAAAACAATCTATTTTGAGCATTACTTTTAGGCTGAAGATGAAATGGCTTCTTACAGTAAGTTTAAAATGTGGCAATAAATACAAAACAGGGATTGTAACTGAAAAAAAGGTACAGACACTGATCAGAGATTCCGAAAGTAAGCTATAATTCTGGGTACTGCCATTCTTGAAGGGGAGTGACTGCCAACATAATGTAATGTGATCTTCATGAAAACTATTCCATTGTAGAAAGAAGAAAACTTAACTGAGAAACAATAATTTCACTATAGACACCATTCATCAGATCATTTTGGGAGTAGAATTTCTGCATCAGTGGAGTGGAGGGATATAGCTCTGAGTATGTCCAAGTTGACCTCAGTTCATTTAGCAGCTTGGATGCTTCACATAAGTGGAGGATGAGTGTTCTCATTCTGGGTGAAGAGCAGGGTAGATCAGGAAGTATACTAATTTGAGGTATGAGGTACATTAGGCATTCTGGAGTCAGACCTTTGGCCAGCCAAACAACCATAACATGGCAGCCTTTATTAATGAGTAGGTAGGGCCATGCATTCACATAAGAGAGTTGTGGGTCTCAGCAAATCAGGAAGCTAATTCTCTCCCAGAAGGTCAGTTTAGTAAATATTAAAATGCCCTAATTAACAGGATTTTTGTCAGAATGATGGCCCCTCTGGACAGCTCTCTCACAAGTGGATCTTAAAGGTTCACAAGTGGATCTTACTCGTGAAGGTCCTCATTGATATGGAATGAATAAGACAAGTCCATTTGGGGAAGACTTGCAGATCAGCATGTCTTTGAGAGAGAGAGAGAGAGAGAGTATATAGGGAAAAAATGAAGTTTAGTTGTGTGAGTGAACTTACCATAACAGTAAAAACTGTTTTTTGGTTCGCCAATATCTCCATTCAGTGGTTTTAGTGTTACCATAATAGTAGCTGTTTAAATAGACCACTGTTGCAGTAGCCTGTGCTATATGGGACATACACTGCCGAAGACTGGACAAATGGACAGCTTCCAAAGCTTTAGGGCACCTAACATGTTCCCTAACCATTGTACAGCTTAAGGAGAGTAGTATAAAATCAGTGGTTAAACCTTCAGAGCTTTCTTGATTCACGGTAAGAAAGACTAGAGCCCTGCAATATAGGTATATGCTAGGAGAAGAAAGGAGTGGCATAAAAAAAGGCCTAAAATTCAACAAAAAAGAAGGGTGGAAGAGGGAGGACATTCTCAACTTGTCTGCTCTAATGTTCTGCTTTAACAAAATATAAGCAGCCGGAAGAGTCAAAATGAGCTAGGTTTCCAGTTCGTGGGCTACCACAGCTAGTCTGCAAAGGGGATAGGATCTGGCTTCCCTTGCTTACGTACCACATTACCGTGGTGCTGTGATATCTGTGATTATTAGTAGAGGGCCTGAAATCCAAAGATGGTTCTGTGATTTGAAAGCATTTATTAAAAACATAATTTCTTTGATATTTATGTACTTTAATATGTTTTGCTTGTTCCAGAGGCCCTGTACCTTTATACCCTTGGACGCAGCTCCCCAAGCAAAGTCTGAAGCATGTAAGAGTAACAGCTGGAAGGGAAAAAATGAGAGGTCTAGGAAGGGATACATGGGTGATTTACCCACCACAGTAGCTCATTTGTCATAACCCCGCCACTGTGATCTGAAGAAATAGAGTACTGGTGTTGGGTCCAAACTGATTTGATGAACCATTATATTTTCCTCATATGAAGTCTGGCCAAAGGAATCACAACAATTACATAGGCCATGAAACCTAGAACTCTAAGACATTCCCTGACAGATGTCAGGGTCTGGTTGGAAAATATAGGAAACTGCTCCCTGTAAAATTCCACTTTGTCCTGAGGAGGAAACTCCATCTTGAGCGATGTATCTAAGACACATGCCAGAAACACTATCCTGTGAGAGAGAATAAGAGTAGATTTCTCTGTGTCCACCTGAAATCCCAGAATGAGTATTTATTGAGCATTTACTTTTACTAAGACAGAGATTCTTTGGAACTTGTAAAAAAAAGTCTTTAAAAATAAGGCAGTCATCAAAATAAGGGAAAATGTAAATGCCATGCAACCTGCAATGGGCCATTTACAGGAAATAGGCACTTTGTGAATGTTTGGAGCTTTTGACTACCCAAAGGTGAAGCAGAAAATTGAATATGTAAAGCAGACATAGAAAATGTAAAAAGAATCTGAAATAGTTCAGAAATGGAATTTGTTGATAAGGATCTTTTAAATCCATAGTTGTTAAAAAACTGAGATGTTGGGTGAGAGGTAACAGAGGCTGTACAGAGCATTTTGAATTTTGAGATTTTGATGTGAAGGTTCAGAAAAGAAAGGTTTATGACCAGTCTTCAGTTTTCTTCTTTCTTTGGCACCATAAACATTTTTGAATACAATGTTTTCCTTACTTGATCTGGGGTGACAGGTTACATGGCCCTCTGAGACAGCATTTGATCTAGGACAGGACAGAACAAGGAGGTTTGACTGGATGGTTGGAGAGGAATGCCTTAAAAAGGAGGAAGGAAATCCAACCAGTTGTAACCTTTTTGAATGATTTTCAAAAGCCAAGACTCTGAAGTTTCCTGGTGCCACACAGGGATGTGAACAGTCAAACTTTGGTAAAGTTTTACTAGATTGTCAGCGTGGGGAGGGGAAAACATGTAGGAGGATATACTCAGTCTGCTTTCTTGGATTGTCCTTGGTTTTGAGAAGACTGTCTCTTCTTTCCTGAACCTCCTGCTATTGATTTTAAAGTTTTATTTGCTTGTGCCTTTCTGGTACTGTTTACTCTGTTTTCTATAAAAGGGACCTGAACTAGAAGGAACATTTCTATTTAGCATGGGGGCAAATTGAAAAAAAAATGTGTAAACCCTTGAACTAATTTTCCCTTTTATTAAATCTTTTAAGCAACTCAGCAAATAATACCTCTTAACTCAGAGTTCAGGTTTCACATCCTCTGGTAATTCAAAGAATGCAGCCAAGCAAATATTCTTATCACTGATCCAGTGGCAGCAGCCCTAGAAACAACATCAATGCTGCCATACAAATATTTTAGGGAGTGTTTGGTTACCTGAGACACAGAAGGCAATAAGTAACCTGGAGATGTCCTATTTTCTGAAGAAGGGAGGTCAGCAATTAACTTTCTCATATTGTCAAAGGAAGACAGCAGAAACGTAACATGCGAGCATGAAAATTCACAGTTCTAAAGGCTCGGGTGAAAGTATAAACTTTCTTTCTAAACCTGTCAAAGGCTTCCCATCCATGTCAAAAGGAACGGGTTTAATTGCCATCAGATGTTTGGCAGATGCTAATTTTGACAAAAAATTACTGCAGGGTCTGACCAGGAGTTTCAAAAAAAGATTTGTGGGTGTGGGGAACCTTATATGCTTTATCAGATTTGCTGGGAGCAGGTGCCTGACTGTCAAACAAACATCTGGCTGCAAGGAAAGCATCCACTGAGCATGGCAAAACAGGAGGAACAGGCTAGAAGAAATTCCATCTCTAATAAATCAGAATATCTTTGCTAAGATTCTGGTATTTCTTTATGCTCCAAGTAAAGTAACTCCTTTATTTTGACAACAATATCAGAAAAGAGTCTTCAGGAGGGGAATCTGAAGAAAACCTTTGCTCAGATTAAGATTCCCCATTCAATGGAGTGGGAACTTGACAAACACAATCCAAGAATAATTCCTGACCCACAGGCTGAGAATCAGTTTATGAGAGAAAGGAAAATCTTTCCTTTTTAAATGAAAGAAAGACTCAGAATGTGAAGAGTGAAAGGCTATAAACAACCCTTTAACACAACCTAGCCAATCCTCCTTTTCTATCTTGGGAGAAGAAACTAATTTTCTGTTTCCTTTTCAAGGGGAGAGCCCCCACTAGAAAAAGAGTGACTAAAAAACAAACCTTTCTGAGGGATTCAAGCTCCTCAAAATGGCTTAGCAAATTAACATTGTCTGGTCCCTTCCTGATGTTGACAAGTGTGGGCCTCCTGTGTTGCAAGAGGACAGCCAATCATCCACAGAGGATATGCCTGCCTCCCAGTTGTTAGTGGCTTCCCAAGAAGCAACAGCAGACAGACCAAGTAAAATAGATGAGTAGTCAGAGAAACCTGATATGGCCACACTGGGGGTTGAGGTGAAGAGGAAGCCAGAGCTAAGACCAAAGCTTCCCATATAACTTTTGGATAGGGGAGAGAATGATTGAGTTCCCTGGATCCAGTTCCATTTTTCTACCATAAAAATTTTCTGATAAGAGGGTAATGGAGCCTTGATGATTTGTTCACACCCCTTGATCAAAAACTTTGGTACTGAGTTAAAATATTTTTGTGACAGCCACCAAAACACTATCCCACACACCTAACTACAATTTTTGACGGAAAAGTAAAACTTTTCCTCACAAAATTTGTAATTCAGAAGGTATTCCTCAAAAGGTAACCCTGCCTAAAAAATAAGTTTTGAGGTAAACCTTTCTAGTGACATCCACTAAAACAGTAGTCCTATCCCCTAGCAATAAAACTTAACAGAAGAGATAAACTCTTCCTCAGAAAAAATGTTAAAATAGAAGGAAGGTTTCAATGGGGTATTTACCTGTCTAGCCTTGAAGTAGTGATTGCCATCCATTGATCACTTGAAGCCCACAGTGCACTTTAATGGCAAGAAAGTTCTGAAAGTTTGGTGTCCTAACCACTGACTTTATGCCACTCATCTTGAGCTGTATAGTTTCTGCCTTTTCTAATGTCTCCAACTCTTTTGAGTTTCTAATACCATGACGGGAATGGACCCCATTCCTAAGTCAAAGTATGATTAAAGTTCATGAAATTAGTATTACTTCAATCTTTGATGTCAGCCAAAAGTGCTCTTCACAGCATCCGCAATGTGCCCAGTAATGACTCCTTCTGCAATTCGCATAGGGTAACATCAATTGTAACATATCAAAATATGATTGAAAATTCTTTTTTATAAGACCCATTGCTCCTAGTACTATTGGAAATGAGTATCTTACTTCCACATTGCTCTCGTTTCTGCCTGCAGATCCTGGTATTTTATAACTTTGTGTCTCTCTGTACGCAAGACACTATAGTCTCTGGGTGTGCCGATTTCAATGACCAGTGCTACTTTTGTTTTCTTTTCTTGGACCACTATATCCAGTTTTCTAGCATCTATCTTTTGAACTGTTGATAATGGGTGATCCCATGTGATATAAACTTCATAATTTTCTACAATGCTTTGTGGCTCATGTTTCCAGTGTTTTTCAGCCACTTTGATACAATAATGTTTGCACAATCCCCGATGCAACAGTCTCGCCACATTATCATGCCTTTCAGTATACAGTCCTGCTGCCATTAGTGTGTTGCAACCAGCAACAAGGTGTGTGACTTTCCAATTCATTTTTACAAAACCTACATTTGTCTGTTTCTTCCACATGTTCAATGGACTTTGTAAACCAGCATGTACATAGCCCACTGTCTTGGGCTGCCAATATTAACCTTTCATTTCTTGGTTTGAATTTGCCTCTCCTTAAACATTCCTGGATTCATTCTTGATCAATATAAGGCTCTTCCAGAAGTTTTCTATACTTGCAACTATATTTATGTTTTTTCCACATTTCTTGCCTTCTGATCTGGGTCCTTCACCTTATAGTCTTTCTTTTGTTTTTTGGCACATTCAGTTGCTGCCTGTTTTTTATCTACTTCTGGTTTGATTTCCATTCTTGCTTGACGTTGATATGCTTTTGCTAAATTAAGCAGAGAAGTCATCTTAGATTTATTCTCCTCATGTTTCAAAATTTTCACTACATTTGGATCTTGTGAGGCCAGCAGATATGTGTGAAGTCCCACGATTGCAGATCTATACATGTAATCAATTTCACAATTTCAACAGCTGTATAGCAGTTAGGGTGTGTGGCTGGTGCCTAAAGCTTTGAAAACTGGCCAGTCATCCAGTCCTCGGCAGAATACATCCCATATGGCTTAGGCTAACTACAACAGTGATCTAAAGATGAACATGTAGTTTTACTTCTACATGAGACATTAATGCTGCATAGAACAAATGCAAGATAAGATAAGATAAGATAAAAAAGGCATGTTTTTCTGTTTATGACCATAGTGTTCTATTAAGTCACGTGCTGAGATTTACAAAGTAGATAAATAAAGACTGAGGGAATAAATCCCAGGATAAAATGATGAAGCCTGTGAGGAGATCATGGACTTAATCATTTGCACTAAATTGTCTGATGTTCAGGAACAAATCCAGGCCAGTGATGGGAGGGAAAGAGTGAGCACTGCTGAAGACTATTTTTCTAGGAGAGAGCTTGGTTAACTTTATTTGCTAGTGAAGGAGGTATGGTGGTATAACTGGCTTACAACATCTGGCAGGTAGGGATAGACAACATCATAATGTTCATGTCACTGTGGCCTCTAAAAAGAGGTAAACAAGGAAATAAGACGTTGCCTGCTGAAACTAGCTAAACCGAAAAATACAGTCTCACTACTACACATGCACTGGAAAGCCCTATGAAGATACTTTGGAGCTTCCACAGGAAACCAGTACAAAAGTTCAGCTGAAGTTGCACAGCAAGGGAAGGAACAGGAAACTGTGGCAACTCTGATGCAGTTAATGTTGTAGAGTGATAGGCCAGTGAGTTCCCAACTGGCTCATTGACAGAACCCACACTGTAAAAGTTGCAGACTCCAAATCTGACCTCAAAGCAGTGACAAGTGGAGTACCACAGGGTTCTGTCCTGGGACCTCTCCTGTTTGGTATCTACTTCTTTGAAGTACAGGCTAACACAGAAGGCCTCTGGCTAACGAAGTTCGCAGATGACTGCAAACTAGGATCCACAGTCAAGTCCCCAAATAATGTGGACATCCTACAGAAGGGCCTCACTGAGACAGATGCCTGGTGTCAGAGCCATGGCCTCAAGCTCAATACCAAAAAGTGCAGTGTCACCCCCTTTGGTAAAAACTCTGTACCCATGAACTACCACATAGGCAGTAATCTACTTAACACTGAATGCGTGATAAGAGACCTTGGGACCAAGGTGGACAGTAGTCTCTCCTTTCATAGTTACATCGCCACAGTAGTCAGGAAGTCCTTCTACGTGGCACATCTCATCATAAAAGGGTTCTCATCCAGGAAAAAAGAGGTCATTGTTCCCCTCTACTCGTCACTCATTAGACCCATTATAGATTACAATGCCCCTTTTGGAATGTACCTCACAAGACATTTGCAGCAGCTGGAAAGACCACAGAAGTACCTCACAAAGAGGATTACTGGCCTCAAACAAATGCCCTACACTGACCGCCTCAAAAAACTCCAGCTTTACTCCGTAGCATATCGCCTACTCCGAGGTGATCTCTGCCTAACATACAAAGCTATGTCAAACCCAGAACTGTTGGACATGCCACACCTAAAGAAATCCCAATCCCTCCAAGCTACATGCTCTAGGGACCTAAACCTTGTCACCACAATAAACAGGACATGCTGGAGGGATAGATTCCTGTCCCAGAGACTCTGGAACAAGCTACCCATCTATGTCAAGCAAAGTTCTTCATTAGCACTCTTCAAGAAAAATCTTGACGAGTGGATGGGAAATAGGAAATACACCCCAGGGATCACTTCTGTGTAGGGTTACCACCTGTCCCACTTTGACAGGGACAGTCCCTCTTTGGTCAGTTGTGTCCTGCAAAGAAATTGTAAAAATGGCAAATGTCCTGAGATTTTAGGACAAAATTATTGCCTATATTTTATGTAATACTTGCATAAAACAGTTATTCTGTAACAGAAACACCTAAATGTTATAAGAAACAATATAAGCAACTAAAATACTACAAGAATAAGCTTTTATTTAGGCAAAGAAGTGAAGCTCTGTCTTGTGTATTGGCTGTGGGTATGTTTTGGTCTGCAAAATCTGCCGCTTGTACCAAAAATGTCCCACTTTGGGCATTTGAAAAGGTGGCAACCCTACTTCTGTGTCTCTGCTGGACAGTGGCACAGGAAAATAACTTTCTTGGGTGACGTAAGCTATGGAACTTTGCTGGCTAGGCTTACGTAGTCCCTTGGGCCGATAGCCTAGTACCTACCTATGAACCTATGAACCTATGAAACAGCAATGGATGACACAGGATGAAACTGAAGAGAATGTGGCACAGGAAGATGATCTGGAACTTTCTGTAGAATGCCCACAGGAAATGGAAACAAAGAAAGTGGACTTAGTTTAGAAAAAAATGATCTAAGGGAAGAGTTGCTTGATTTAATAGAGATGACAGACATATTACAATCAATGAAAGAAATAGACTACAGAAAGTCAATAAAACCCAAAAAGTTAGTTTGATAAAACAAATAAACACACTAATTAGAACTGCTCGTAGAGATCCATGCAATACAACAGAAATAAATAGGATATATTGCAGTACAGCTAAATTAATATAGCAATAACCCACGCCTGGGTGTGGGTAATGCTAAATTTACCCACGGTTGGCGTGGTTTGGTCCCGAGGGCGAAGCCCGAGGGACCAAACAAAGCCAACCGTGGGTAAATTTAGCATTACCACACCAGAAGTGGGTTATTGCTATTATACCATGACATTATTTAAGAAAAGAAACTGTTACTTTTCTTAAATAATGGCATAGTATAATGCCTGTTTACTGCCCTTCCGCAGATGTCTGTCATCCGCGTCAGTTCTGATGTACTGCGCCGCGCAGTACATCAGAGCTGTGCAAAGCAACGGAGAAAGCAAGATCTCCGTTGCTTTTTCAGTCTCGCTATGTTAAATGAGTTTAACATAGCGAGACAGTTTTAAAATAAGCAACGGACATCTCCGTTGCTTATTTTAAAACTGTCTCGCTATGTTAAACTCATTTAACATAGCGAGACACAAAAAAAAAAAGCAACGGAGATCTTGCTTTCTCCATTGCTTTTAAAACACTGTCTCGCTATGTTAAACGGGTTTAACATGGCGAGACAACTTTAAAATAAACGGAGATCTCCGTTGCTTATTTTAAAGCTGTCTCGCTATGTTAAACCCTTTTAACATAGCGAGACAGTGTTTTAAAAAAACGAGTTATACTAATGGAAAAAAGTCCGGGCAACCAGACCTTTTTCCATTAGTATATCTCGATTTACAATGGGCACGCTGGCCAATCAGCGTGCACGTTTTGGGGGGGTCATGGTATAATAACAGATAAAGCCTTACCACAAAAACACAGGACAGTAAGGGAAAGGAAGGGGAGAAATTAAATGCCATCACTGAAGTATTGAACAGAGAAAACTACAAAGCAATTAAGACAAGAAGTTTCACTATATCAAGAAGTTTCACTATTAGAATATTATACAAGAGGGAACAGATCACCAAAAGTCTGCAGAAAGATAGACGTGATAAAATCAATGTACAGTATCAGAACAGATCAGGATTTATCGTGGACTACTGCAAACAATAAACTAAAAATTTATTATTTATTTATGTATTTGCAGTTGGTTTACTAGGATAGTCCATTGGGCATAGAAGAACCCATTTTCAATGGAGTCCTGGGGAGAAAAGCTCCAAAAACAAAACAATAATTACAAACAAAAATTACAATCAAAGCTTTTGTTATCGTAAGTACAAAAGTACTAGTAAAAACATTGCATTTAAACATACAATTTCTAAAGCAAAAATGATAATCAAAGTTTTGGGTATACTAATTACAGATAAAATATTTCATTCAGCAGAGACAATTTCTGAGATAAAAAGTGTCGGTATTGTAAATCTAGAGTAGTTGTTTACACATGGATTAAGCATAGGCAGAAAAACTTAAAAGATATGCAGATAAATATAAAGGAAAAGTACAAAGTAAGCAATTTACTGATGACCCAAACGTTTTATAGAGAAATGGGAAACAAGGCAAAAGGAATTGAAACACCATCAAAAAAGAAGAAATGGATACATTTTGGAGAAGTATCTATGAAGATCCTGTGGAACATAACAAAGATGCTGAATAGACAGAAGAAGTAAAAGAAAGAATAAGAAGTTCAAATGCATAGGATATGAAATGGGATGAAGTAACAGCCGGAGAGACTGAAATAAAATTAAGAAAAGTTCATAACTGGAAAATCCCAGGCCCAGATGCAATACCTAACTTATGGCTAAAAGTATTAACATGTTTACAAAAAGATTTAGCCATTAGTAAGAACTATTTACATGCACACCTCAAACAGACATCAACCTGGTTAACAGCAGGAAAAACAATATTCCTACTTAAGAGCGAACCTACAAGCTACCCTAAAAACTATGGACCAATAACTTGCCTTCCGATGACGTATAAACTATACACTGGAATTGATGTCGACAGAGTTTATAGTCATTTAGAAGAAAACTCATTCATGGCAACAGAACAATTAGGTCATGGCTACAATTTGGTTCCCAGAAAACAACAACGTGTAAAGATTTCTCATCTTCTTTTTGTGGATAATTTAAAACTGTACAGTTCATCAGATGCGGCACTGAAAGCACAACTGTAAGTGGTCCAAACTTTTTCAGATGGTATAAGAATGTGATATGATCTTGATAAATGTGCAAAAGCAACCTTTAAATCAGGAGAGCTCCAGCATCAAGAAAACGTCAATTTGGGACAGGAATGTGATTTAAAAGAACACAAGACGGAGTGTATAATTATTTGGGAACTGATGAAATCAACAATAAAACATGAACAAATGTGAATAAATATTACTAAGGAATATTTTAGAAGATTAAAATTCATACTAAAAACAGCACTGACAGCTAGGAACAAAGTCCAAGCTGTAAACTAATTTGCTCCTCCTGGTCCTAAATTACAGTTTTGGAGTGACTGACTGGCCCCAAAAGGTGCTGCACTGGTTGGACAGGAAAACAAGAAGGATGTTTCATGCTTATCAAATGGTTTATCAAAATCACTGTATACCAGGACTATACAGTATATTCCACGTTCTGAAAGAGGTATGGGCCTCTTTAAAACTGACTACATGTACAAATCTGCAATTGTAGGACTGTATGCATATCTCACAAGGCCCAAACGTAGTGAAAGGTTTAAAACATGAGGACAATAAGTCTAAGATGACTTCCCTGCTTAGTTTAGCAGAAGCATATCGGTATTAAGCAAGCATGGAAATCAAACCAGAAGTACATAAAAATCAGACAGCAATTGAATGCCAAAAAAACAATGAAAGAATGTACTGTGAAAGATCAGATGAGAAGCCAATAAATGTGGAAAATGCATAAATATAGATGCAAGAACAGAAAACTCTTGGAACAACCTCATGTTGATCAGGATCAAATGTGGGAATGGTTAAGGAGAGGTGAATTTAAATCAAAAGACAAAAGGTTAATATTGGCGGCCCAAGACAGCAAACTACTTATACGGTGGTTTACAAAGTCCATTGAGCATGTGGGAGAAACAGACAAATGTAGGTTTTGTAAAACAGAAATGGAAACAGTCACACATCTTGTTGCTGGTTGTGATATACCAATGGCAGAAGGGCTGTATACTGAAACACATAATAATGTGGCAAGACTGTTGCACTGGGGATTGTACAAACATTACAATATTGAAGTAGCTGAAAAACACTGGAAACATGAGCCACAAAGCATTATAGAAAATTATGAAGTTTATATCACATGGGATCACCCATTATTAACAGTTCAAAAAACAGATGTGAGAAAACCAGATGTAGTACTCCATGAAAAGAAGACAAAAGTAGCATTGATCATTGAAAGTGCTACACTCAGTGACTACAGTGTTTTATGTAGAGAGAGACACAAAGTCATAAAATACCAGGATTTGCAGTCAAAAATGAGGGGAAATGTGGTAGAAGGATGCCCAGACAGTTCCAATAGTAGTAGGAGCAATGGGTCTTATAAAAAAGAATTTACAGTCGTACTTAGATATGTTACCGATACATGTAACTATGTATGAATTGCAGAAGGTGTCATTGCTGGACACATTGCGGGTGTTGCGAACAGCATTTCTGGCTAACATCAAAAATTGAAACAATACTAACTTCATGAACTTTAGTCACACTTTGACTTAGGAATGAGGTTCATTTCCATCATGGCACTAGAAATTCAAAAGACTTGGAGAAATTAAAAAAAAAGAAAAACATAAATACCATAACCCTGCAGGGGGGAAAACCTGATAAAAGACAGCATACTGGGAAATACACAGGAATGACTTAGGTCCATAGAGACAGCAAAGTATGTGCAAGTATTGGACTGAGGTGTGAGGTCATGTCCAAGGTAAGTATGACTTCTAGGCTGATTTTAGTCAGGATGTGATCCTTCAGGATACAGGAAAATGTCAGATTAAGTCCAAAGAAAAAGAAAAAAAAATCTTACCATATAGTACGTATCTCAGAAATGTTTCCACTCTAGAATGGGAGTTTCTCTGTTTCTGTCTTTCTTACACACACACACACACACACAGACACACACGCACGCACGCACGCACGCACGCACACACACACACACACACACACACACACACACACACATATGAGCAAGCATACACTTGCTTACAGTTAAAGTTTACTTTGCTATTTATTAATTTTTTTATTTATTGCTTCTTCTTGCTGCTAAGGAGAAAGACACAATGGCAACAATTAGGACTGATAAATGGGCTTTAAATTTCAGACAGTATCTTCAGCTTAGACTCAATGACTTTTGTCACAGCATGTGCAGATTAATGCAAGTGCTATTCTTGTTTAGCTTAGAAAGTTCAAGGACAGGTTTATTTATATTTCTGTAGAAAATATTTGAATGGGATTAAATTCTTATCCAGCAGTTATACATTTAATGAAAGATGTTAGTAGTTAATAGCCATACCTTTATGGTTAAAGTCATAAATATAGTCTGGGCAGAGGACTGATACCATCTCGTCTGGGGAACTTTCAGGCCAGCAGATAATTCCATCCCATTCCGGCAAGCAGTTGCCATCTAGATAGTTGAAAATTTGTTAATAGTTTTAGTAAAACTGCGGGTATATTTTAGCATCGCTCACATAAACATCTACTTTGAAAGTATCAAATAACAGAATGCAAGTACTTACCACATTAGTTGACCTTCAAGAAGACCCTGTACAATAGGTGATGGTTGGTAAGTCCTTCATGAGGGTTCTCTTCTCAGCTCAGTTATTTCAGACTGTAGATCCCTCCACTCAAAGTCACACATGACTTCTGCTGGCACATTCAATCAAGTCACATGTTGCATTCCAGAAGATGTCTCCGGCCCCACACCACCCAGATCTACCCACGTAGAACTTGTGTATACACATTGGCGAGACATAGATAAAAATATTATAAACTTGTCATATGCATCTGTGAGATGAGTGGAAGGGTGATCAAGAGACAACTGACTGGCAAGAAGGTATTAGACACCCACTGCAGAGCGTGTTCTTGAGCTGACATGAATATTTACGTATCTATTATATCTTACTTTTAGGGGACCTCTGCAGTAGATGCAGGTTGTGAAATATGCTATGCAGTGCAAAAACAGTCAACAGTCTTCTGTGGAAGCAGCAACCAGACAACACAGAATCGATTTGGCCAGGCGGCAGTTTGTAGTAGTTGTGTTTGTGTAACTTTAAATAATAAAGTAAGGTTTTGTGATAATGTCTTTCTACAATGGCATCACTCTTGAAGACAACATGGACACTAGATAATAACTATCAACATTTTGCACTGACCATCCTAACAACACTTCTATGTTGCATGCTGTCACAGGTAGAAACGAATCTCTAAATGAAGAAATATATGTGTGTGTGTGTGTGTGTGTGTGTGTGTGTGTGTGTGTGTGTGTGTGTGAGAGTGTGTGTGTGTGTGTGTATATATATATATATATATATATATATATATATATATATATATATATATATAATATATAGAGAGAGAGAAAGATTGAGGGAGAGAGAGAATTCACTTGTTTAACAGTACAGAAATAAAATTCTCAGTGAAAATAATGCTCCAGTTACAATCACCAGGAAGTCTATACTTCCCAGGAGATTTAGCAGAAAATTGGAAGTTGTGCTCCCAGAAATTAAACTTATTCCTTCCTTGCAGGGGAACAAAGAAGCCTTTAAGGATACAACAATCTATAGGTCAGCGTGTCACTCAACTAGATGTGAGGGGATTTTGGCTCATAAAGTTAAAACAAATTCCAAACTGTGAACATTTAATACAACATTAGAAAGATAAAGATTTCTTAGATTTCAAGTTGGAGTTGCATTGGTATCAGATGTGTTACAAAGAGTCATTGTATAGGTAATTAAAGACTTGTAAAGTACTGCAAACATAAATGATGATTTATTAGTTCAGTGTTAGATGCAGGAATAGTAATGATTAAGAGACTGATAAAGCTGCAAAATAGATTAAGACTGTATCATTTCAATTTAAATAAGAGTACATGAAAAAGAAGAAAGATATGTCCGAAATATATATGGTTCATACTGTACCATCATAGAGACTGATGCCTGATACAGAAAATCAATTCTACAAGTGCCTAAGTCAGAAGAAAAACAGGCTCTCAGAGGTTTACAGGAATAATGCAGTGTCTTGCCAAGTTTATACCTGATATTTCTAAGGCATCTATGCCTCTAGAAAAGCTGTTACAGCAAGATGCAGCCTACGAATGCATCTATGAACAAAAAGGATGATGGAATATTTAAGAAACTAGTTATAGAAAGCCTTTTCAGTGGCATAGCGGGAGAAAGCTCTGCCTATGGTGCAGCCGAACTGAGTTCAGTTACAGCTTGAGCAACTGATGGAGCAGCAGCATGCCTTTTCTGAGTGGGAGGGCACTTACTGATATGATCCCTAAGGGGAGGTGTGGTCCAAAGAGAGGAGAAGTCCTCAGGCACAATCCAGTGTGGAAAGCGAAGAAAGGAAGTGGATAGGGCATAAACAACTCCTCCCCCAGATTGAAGCACAGATTGAGCTTAGCTCCCAGGGCACCCTTACAATCCACAAGACAGGCCTACACAATACTGCAGCAAGTCCAGGGGGTAGGAGAATAGCTGGGAGACCTGGCATGGAGGTAAAGATGAGGTCCAACGGGACCAAAACAAATAGTTACAGAAGCACCAGCATTAAAGTACTCTGATGTAAATAAGTTAGCTATGTAGTAGGCAAATGTTTGTCACAAATGGAGTATAAGCAGGGGTATAAAAACAGGCAGCCAACACCATTACATCAGTTTTTCTTGCCACAAATGTCAGGAGCCCCCCAATAGGGAGTTAAGTTATGGTAGGGGAAAACACCACCAGTAAAAAGTAAATACCAATACCAATACCCCTGAAAAGGGGGGAGGGTAGTAAAAGGCATGGAGAGTTTAGAGAGAGAGAGAGAGAGAGAGAGAGAGAGAAAGATAGAGAAAAACTAGGGGGCTGGAGGGAGGGAAACCAGGACTGCAACAGTGAATACACTCGAACATCTACATTTGTGGTAAGTGTACACAACTGTATTCGTATTTCACTGTTGCAGTCATCACACTTGGGTAGATTCCCAAAGCTGAAGAAGGGTGGAGGCAGTCACGAAGAGTTAGGGCTGGCTAGAATGCCTTGCAGGACTGCTGTTGCAAAACCTGCCCTGGATTTGGAAAAGATAGGCAGGTGGTAATGCTTGGTGAAGGTGTGAACAGAACTCCAGGTAGCAGCTTCCAGGAGGGCCCTGGTAGGGACTCCCTTGAGGAATGCTGTAGAGGTAGAAGTTGCCCTGTGAAATGCGTTCTGACCCCCTGAGGGGTTGGTTTCTCATGGTGCTTGTAGCAGAAATGGATGCAATGTGCTATCCATTTGGAATCTGTTTGCTTTGAAATGGTCTTGCCCTCTGCCCCTGTTGCAAAGCTGACTAGTAACTGGTCAGACTTTCTGAAGGGCTTAGTCCTATCAAGGTAGAATCTGAGCTGTCTGTGCACATCCAAGCAGTGCAGGATCCTTTCCCCTTTATTTTGAGGATTAGGGAAGAAGGTAGGAAAGTGAATGGATTGATTGAGAGCCACACTGGACACCACTTTAGGCATAAAGGAAGGGTTAGTCCTGAGGGAAACCCTGTCTGCATGGAAAATAATGAAGGGTTCCACAGCCATAAGTGCTTGTAGCTAAGACACTCTTCTAGATGAAGTGATGGCCAGAAGCAAGGCTGTTTTCCAAGAGAGGAATTTTAGCTCTGCTGATGCTGCAGGCTCAAACGGGGGTAGCATGAGCTTTTCCAGTACAAAGGTAAGGTTCCAAGCAGGGGTGGGTGCTCTTCTTGGTGGCCTTACATTGTTTGCCCTTCTCAGGAACTGTTTGATAAGAGGGTGAGAGAAGAGAGGTGGCTCAGTGTTGTAATGAGCTGAAATGGCAGAGGCATGGATCTTAATGGAGGAGAAGGATAGGCCTCTCTGGAGTAGATCTGCTAAGTAATCCAGGATTAAAGGCAGGGAGGGCAGGGTTGTGTCATCTCCTTTAGACTGAATCCAGGAGCAGTATCTTTTCCACTTATCAGCATAGGATTTCCTTGTACTGGGTCTTCTGGCTTCAAGGATGACATCCAGCACCTGCTTGCTTAGGCTGGTTACTGGGGGGGGGGAATTCAAGGAATAAGCCAGGCTGCAAGATTTAGGGTTTGCAGTTGCGGATGCAAGATCCATCCCCCTGCTGAGAGAGCAGGGTTGGGTTCTGGTGTAGGTGCCAGGGTGGCACCGGTGACAAGTTTCGCAGGAGTGGGTACCAGTGTTGGTGAGGCCAGTCTGGGGCAATTGGAATTGTCCTTGGTCTGTCCTGTCTTATCTTGAGCAATACTCTTGAGAGGAGGGGCAGAGGGGGGAAAGGCATTAATTGAGAGATTTACCCACTGGAAGGATAGGGCATCCACTTTCCAGGCCCTGCTGTGAGGTGTCCTGGTGCAGAATCTGCTGAGCTGGTGATTGTACAGGGAGGCAAAGAGATCCACCTCTGGGGTCCCCCATTTATGAATCAGAAGGCTGAAGGTTCTGGGCTCTAGTTGCGACTCATGTGGGCCTAGGAGATTTCTGCTTGAATCATCTGCCAGTGAGTTTTGTCTGCCTGGCAGGAATTGAGCTTGCAGATGGACCTGCATGTCCAAGATCTTGCTCCACAGGGCCATGACTAGCCTGCAGAATGTGTAAGAGTGGGTTCCCCCTTGCTTGTTGATGTACCACATAACTGTGGTATTGTCTGTTTTTATCAGCAGGTGTCCTGGAGAGAGAAGGGATGTGAAAGCTGTCAGAGCGTACTGCACAGCTAGCATTTCTTTCTGGTTGATGTGCAGATGCATTTGATTTGGGCTCCAGTGGCCCTGAATGCACTTGCCATTAATGTGTGCACCCCAGGCATAGTCTGATGCATCTGTGGTTAGGGTCTGGGTAGCTTGGGGGTTGGGTAAAGGGCAGTCCCTTGTTGAGGTTGCACCAAAGGAACTCTGTCCTTAGACAGGGTATTATGGGAATGACAGTTTCTAGGCCCTGAGAATGTTGGCACCAAAGACTTTTTAAGCACCACTGAAATGTCCTCATATTCAGTCTGGCATATGGAATTAGCAGGATGCATGAGGCCATGAACCCTAGGGCCTGCAGGATTTTCCTTGCAGACAGCTGGGTTCTGGTGGCCATTTGAGTAAAATAGCCTGTCAGATAAGCTTGTTTTTCTGGAGTGAGGAATGCCATCTGGGATGCTGTGTCCAAGCTTGCTCCCAGGAATACAATCTTTTGACTCAGGACTAGTTTTTATTTCTTTTCATTGATGGTGTACCCCAGGGAGATCTGAAGGTTCTTTTTACAAATGTCAGGTGCTGCAACAGCATTTCCTGACTGTCTGCCTGAATCAGGCAGTCATCCAAGTATGGGTAAATTTGAATATTTCTCTCTATGCAGTAAGCAATGGCTGGGGCCAAGCATTTTGTGAATACTCTGGAAGCCGTGGATAAGCCAAAGGGAAGTGCAGAGAAATGAAAATGCATAGATATTGCTCTGAAGTGTAGACATTTTCTGCATGACTCCCTCATAGGGATGTGCATCTAGGTTTCTTTCAAGTCTAGGGTGACTAACCAGGCATCCTTGGCTAGCATAGGTAGAAGCTGCTGCAGGGTGAGCATTTTGAATTTTGGTACCACCAGGAAGGTGGTGAGAATGGAAAGATCCAGGATTGGGCGCCAAGTGCCCTATTTTCTGGGTACCAGGAAAAGTGTGGAATAGAACCCTTGACCTATCTGTTCCACAGGAACAAGTTGAATTGCCATTATAGAGGGCAGGGATTGGACTTGGTTTTGAGCCTCTGCCCACTGGTTTAGAGGGAGGTCTGGGAACCCTTTTGGGGTTGGCAGTGAGTGGAAGTAAAATTTGTACCCCTGGGATACAATGTTGAGGACCTATTGGTCTTTGGTGATGGGAATCCAGTTTTTTGCATGAAGGGCAGGTTTTCCTCCTAGGGGCACAAGCAGTTGGGCAGAGGAGGGGAGTGGAGTTGAGCAGTCATTGGGAAGTCTTTCCAAAAGGGGGTGGTTTAGCACTCCCTGTTTTAGAGGTGGAGGCACTCCAGTGCTTAGATCTCTGCATACCCTGAGACTGTAGTCTGGGTGGTCTGTTTCCCCTGGGTCTAGTTTGAGATGGCCTTGAGGGGGCTGGAAAGGACCAATGTTTCGAGGGACAATGCCTACTGAATCTAGGAGGCTGTACTTGCAGGAATTCTTTGACTGTCTGCATAGATTTAGCTTTTTCTTCCATCTTTTTAAAAACCTCTTCTGCTTTGGTGCCAAACAGATTGTCCTTGTTCAAAGGAGTGTCTAGTAACTTGGATTTGACATGATCTGGCAAGGTCTGCTTCTTAAGCCAAGCATGCCTTCCCAGTACAGAACCAGTGACTGCTGCCCTGCAAGATGCTTCTAGGGCATCAAAGCCACACTGCAGTGTATGCTTGCTGACTTGGTTTGCAGAATGCATAAGCTCTTGCAATTCTTTATTTTCAGCACAGTCTGTAAAGGTAGCTATTTTCTGCTTAACAAGTTCCATAATATGTTGTTGGTACTTCAGCATGTGAAACTGACAATTCAAAGCCCTAATGGCAGGAGTTGCAGAGCTATATACTTTCTTACCCCATCTGTCCAAAGCTCAGGAATCCCTGTCCGAAGGGGTGGGATTCTTAGCTGTAGTTGCCTTGATACCCTTAGCCCCTGGGAAATGATCTCTGGGTCAACAGTAGGATTTTTGAAAAGAAATTTGTGAGCGTCAGGTACTCTGTAGTACCTGTCTGGTTTCCTAGGGCAGGGGTTAAAGTATCAGGAGTAAGACTGGATTCCATAAAGACATCATTAACAATTTCCAGGACTGGTGGTATTGCTAAAGGCCTGTATTGTGGCAAGTCTAGAAATTCTCTGAGTCTCTTTTTGGACTGAGGATAATCTTGGCATTCCCAGTGGAAATGCTCTCTTAAAGTATGTAAGGTTTCACCAAAAGAAAAATCCTCAGGAGGAGAGGCAGAGGGAATGGATTCCTCTGCATGAGAATCCTCATAAGCAGATGAGGGCATGTCTTCATAATAAGAAACCTCAGAGTTGTCGGACTCTTGGTCTGTTGAAGCTGCTGGGGACTGGTCTCTTTTTCTCATATCAGGGGAAGGCTGACTTCCCCTAATAAGCAAAATAAGGTCTTCTGCTATTCTAAGCATTTTATTTTGTGGCAAGGGAGCTGCATGCACTTTGGTTGTTGGTTTTCTAGGCGTAGCGCGTACTCTTGGCCTTAGAAACTCGGTAGTTTTAGACAGAACTGAAGTAGTTGGTTTGTGTCAAACATCGGTAGTGTGAAGAACCTCCTCAGAAGCCGGTGCCTGCTCAGTGGCTCCGGACCCATCCAAGGTAGAGACATCCACCGGTTCCATAGTCAAAGAAGAGTCTCGCAGCATACCGGACTCCAAATAGGTCATGGTAGAGGCCTGCGAATCCCCTGAAGTGGGCATCAGGGGCTGCGAAAGCACCTCACTGAGTACCGGTGAACTGGTGACTAGCTTAATGGAAGTGTCGTTGGCAGCTTTGAACCTGTGCAGTCTGTCTCTGTCTTTATCCTTACTTTTTTTTGGAAAATTGGTAGTGGGATGGCTTACCAAAGTCATTTTGGAATACGGAGATCGAAAGTATTTAGCGAAAATAAGGGCCCAATGACGAATGGTTCGGGCATTGAACAAGACAGAAAACTGACAGTGAGGTACGTCGTGGTCTGGGCCTAAACAGGTGACGCAGTAAGAATGAAAATCTCAGTGTGGTATTTGCTTTCCACAGGCAAGACAATTATTAACTTTTTCTGAGATCGGTTAGAGCAAGAAAAAAGGATCCCCAACAAGGTACTTAGCTTTAAAAGACTTCAAGATGACTCAATTTGTAAACGAAAACTCAGGTAGCGGTCGACCGGCACTTGCGAACTGCTTCTGCTTCAGGCTCCTCGGCAATAAAGACTGATGTAATGGTGTCGGCTGCCTGTTTTTATACCCCTGATGACCTGATGTCAGTCCTGGAGCGACAGCAACCGACACAGAAATACTAAGTCTCTGGTATTCTGAGGGCTACCTGCAGGCAGATAACCCCAAGTGTGATGACTACAACAGTGAAACACGAAGAACATCAGCTTCATAGTAGAACACTCTACTAACTAAGATCACAGAGAAGTAGTGACATCCTCTCAGAGACACACATAGGCACACAGATAGAAACACCTGTGCTTGCACTTGTTTGCATGCACACACAATACAGACAATGAGCACCATATTGACCACTGTTGCAGTAGCCTTAGTTATGTGGGTTATATCCCGCATAGGATATAAAGCTGGTCAGCTTATAAAGCTTCAGGGCATCTTCCATGCACCTAAACCATCAGTTAGCTCAAGCTGAGCTGAGATGACTAAAAAACAGGTTTTGGTGTCAAGCCCCGCAGAGCTTTCCTGCTAGCAAAGTGTATGCTCCTCTGAGGCTTTAATGAATCGATAGTCAGCTTGTACTGTTCATTTGCTGGGCAGATAAGTTCTTTTTCCTTTGGGGGTCATATTCTATTTAAAAAAAATGTTTGTTTATTAATACTTTCCTGTTCAGAAAGGTTATTTTAAAGCTAGGAGTTTGTGTTCTGATGGATTGTCATGAGACTGTATTGTACTTTTAAACAAGAACGCTCCTTTTTTCCTGTCCATTTAAAAGTTGTTTAAAGCAATTAAAACCATTTTTTCTGTGTAGAACTTTGTTTATTTTATTTGTTGCTTTTTACTGTATTTTTGTTTGAAAAAAGTGATGTTTAAAAACTTTTAAATTTTACCTGCTTTGCTGCCTGTCTTCCCCTGGGAAAAAAGGCACCATTTTCAGCCTGAACATGGAACAAACTGCCAGTCCCACACATACCTCTCAACTATCCAGATTTTAACAGAATGCTCAGATTTGTGTCTCATGTTTTTGGTCTGTTCTTCATAAAATGTGTTGTTTTCTGGCAAATCATTGAGAACTGAAGTCACTAAATATTGACATACATCTGAGTTTCAGAAATGCATGCTGACACAAATCCTGTTATTGCAGCTACCTTCTAAGTTGATAAGAACAATATTTAAAATCTGTCTATATTTGTCAACCTTTATCCCCCTATTATTTTAGGTTTTGTCCATATTTCTTGCACTAAGAGGTTGAGAGGCATGGTCCCACAGTCAGTCCTTATTCTAGTCACAAAAGATAAAGTTACTCAAACAGCATTTTCCACCACAGCTTGATAACAATTTGCCTCAGTCGCAGGTGGGTGACTTTACTGTGGCCATTTCTTGTACCTCAGACCACTCATCTTTTGCCTCAGACTTTTCTGGTGCAGCATGTACAGCCACTATGGATCAAGAACGAGCCATGTCCTCCATGACATTTGGGGGTCCCCTCAATGGGCAAGGGGAAGCCACTCATCCGTCCTGGGAGAAAACACAGGGAAGGCTTCCCTGTTTTATAATTATGTTGTGCCCATCTCTGGGGAAGTTGCTTCTGCCATTAATAACACTGTTGACCACATTTTCCCTGTGAAAAATAAACAGAAAACTAAACATGCATCTACTCCTCCTCAAATTATCTTAGACAGAACTACTTTAAAAGGTCTGGCTCAGGGTTTAATTCAGGCTACTGTTCCTTTCTATAAAGTATTTTCTGGTAAAGAAAGAGGGATATCTGTTTTCCTGAAGAGATTCAATATTCTAAACCTGGACAGGAAGGTGAAAGGGCAGATACAGGGTTTTCTCCTCAGATTTCTCATTCAGATTTAGAGAAGAGTTCAATTTCTGATTCTTCTTGTGGATGTTTCTCTTTCTCTGAGACTATTTCCAGAATGTGCAAGTGTTTTTAGTTGGAAAAGTCTGAGTTTTTACAGAACAAATTTCCAGAACCTTCACCCATTCATCCATTTCTGTCAGCTTTGAGGAATGTGTGTATTACTGCCTGCAATTTTTCTGACAGTCAGCCAGCTGCCCCTAAAAAGCAGAGATGCTGTATAAAGTTCCTCAGTATTTATGTATTTATACACTCTTCCTAAACATAACCCAGCAGTTATGGCTTTAGTTAATCCTAATGCCAAGTATTTAGTTAATTTCCATCCTACTTTTTCTGATAAGGATGGTAAAACTATTGATAAGTATGGGAAAAAAAAAGTGTATACTTCGGCAACTTTGATTTTCATAATTTTAAATTGTCAGGCTCACATGTTTTAGCTTGTTCTGACTAACTGGGAAAAGTATGACTAAGTGGGAAGGTATGAAGAATGCTTTGCCTACAGTTTCTTCTTGTAAGGAACAAGCTGTTTTAAAAAAATAGTTTCCTCAGTTGTACCAGTCACTACTTATTATTTGTAGTGTGTGTATGACTCAGTTGAAATGTCTTCCAGCTCTATAGCCACTGTTACCGTTTTGAGGAGGTTTACCTAGCTGCATTCTCAGAACCTCCCAGATGATGTTAAAAATGATATTTTAAATTCTCCTTTGGATAGAGACTTAGTTTTTGGCCCCTCTGGTGCACAGGTGATCAAAAAGTGTGACAAAAGGGGTAAGTTGATTAAGGGAATCTAAGATTTTTTTAGACCACATTTTCCACATTTTAAAAGGGATTCTATAATCTCTCATCTAATTTTTATAAAAACAAAATGAACAGTCTCCACAAAATGCAGATAAACAGATGTTTAAGAAGAAATGTCGCCTTCCACAACCAAGGACTGTCCGACAAGTCAGAATGACTGTTTAAGGTACATTGTCACTCCACAAAACACACACACACCCTTGAAAGTCCTATTTCCTTTTCAGAAAGTCTGAATTTCCACTTTTCTATTTGGTAACAGACAGTTTTAGACAAATGTGCCCTAAAGATCTTTAATCAACTTTATAGATGACAGTGGGAGGAAATTCCTCCTTTCCAGGAGGTAATAGGTTCATAGGTTCATAGATTAGTACTAAGCTAACTGCCCATGCGAGCCACTTTAAGCCTAGCCAATTATCCCTTGTGAGACTCAAACCCTGCATCTTGTGTTTGTAAGGCAAACACCTTAACCATTAGGCCACCCTCCCAACCCTTATCCACTAGACTAGTCCTTCATCACATGCTATCCCAGGGGTTGACATGACCGGTTCCTCCTTCCCAGGTGGGGAAGATTTTTATTAAAGGATGTTTTTAGTGCCAAAGAAAGAAAGTGCTTGGAGACTAGTTCTGGATCTTTCTTTCCTAAACCCATTTGTGACGTGCCTAAATCCAAAATGATGAAGCAAACAAACACACAAACAGTTGCCAAGCACCCCAAAATAAACTTGTAACCCAACCATGCGTGCAAAATACACAAACCAAGGAAACAAACTGGTTTAAAAAGATTCCAAATAGCCATGAAGCAGTTGAAGAACTTTATCACACACAAGTAAAATAACTTCCAAACTCAAACTTGTTTAACACTCAAGAGTAATAATGTGCATTTTTTCATCTATTCCTGCTACAGACTTCATCAGAACTAATCCTACATTGAGCTAATTCCATTTAAGAACATGCCATTCATAAATAATTCACTTTCCTAAGCAATTAATTAAATGAATTATTGGTTCTTTAAAAGATAGAGCCCTCAAACGACAATGTACAAGTTTATAACAAATAAAAACAAAAAGTAAAACGTAAACATATATTATCTTGTTGTATGACTAAATACATAGTTGTTAAAATAACTTAACACAAATTAAAACAATTCAATAAAATACATTCAAATAAAATGTATTTCATAAAGTAAAGTCTTATAAATTTACATTCGAAGTTTAAAGGTTGGCAGTTATCATTTTCAACACTGGGATGATAGCTATGTTTTCATTAAGACGGGGGGGGGGGGTTGCATTTAATTTTAGCTGCCAGAATAATTCTCTGTATTCTAATCTTGTCTCCCAACATCTCCCCCAGGATCAGGGTTAATCTGTACAACAATCCCAAATTTAAACTTTTTAAAATGGACAATAACAAGGAATTATTAAAAAAATTGTTTTTATTATCCAATTTATGCTCAGAAATCCTCTTTTTCAAAAACCTTTCAGGCTTAACCATATAAAAACTATGGCAAATAAAACATTTTGTAATATATATACCACTCTTTTTGAGCAGCAGTTACCAGGTTTTAAATTAATGATAATTTCATTGTTAATCCCAACGGTTAAAGTGTCACTTTCCAAAATATCAGAACATTGTGTGCCATGCCTACATTTTTTTCTGCCTCTCCCAATGATCTTAAACATACGGGAAACATCTTTTTAATAACACTTTTCACGTTTTGTTCCATTTTATGAATAAGTCAAGGTGTTTCCCCAATTATAGATAGAACTTGACTGTTGATCTTAAAAATACTCCAATTGTTCTTAATAATTTTTTGACATCTTCTGAATCTGTGGTGTACTGTAAGATTAACTCTCTTTCAAAGCCCTTGGAATCCAATAGATTCCTCTCACTTGGTTATATGGCTAAATTGATAGGGACACCTAAAAGCAATTTGTACTTATTACTGCATTTTCAGGTGACATCATTAACTATATTTCTGTTTGTAACTAATTTTTCAGGGTACCCTCTATCTAAAAAATTTTTTTGACTAATTTTTTTTCATTTCATTTAAGAAAAATATTCTTGTTGAAACTATACATGCCACTCTACTGACCCCTTATCAAACTATTTTAACTGAAAAGGGGTGATGCTAAATGTAGGTATTCTGAAAGTTTTTGAGCAAAAAAACATTGTCACTGTGGCTCATCTCTGTGTCTAAATAATTGATTCTATCTTTTGTGTAATGGTATGTAAATTTTAACAATGGGGTTGAATGACTCAGAAAGTCAATAAAATCCACCTCCTCTTACAGACCATTCTATAAAATAAATATATTCCCAAAAAGATCTAAGGCATATTCTACTATATCAGAAGTAAACACACAATCCAATTCCCAACTTTTTAAAACCAAATTAGCCTAAGTCTGTGCACATGCTCCACCCTTGGCTACTCCTCTAATTTGCCTGTAGATTTCAACTTTGAAAAAAATAAACTTATAGTCTAAAACCAACTCCATCCAATCCAAGACTAAGTTAATATCATTGCTCTTTAAAAACTAATTCAGTTTTTGGCATTCAAATATTATAATTTTAGTTCATCCTAGTATTCCAAATTTGTTTTATATCTTGTTTGTAGTATGGTGTGTGCATTTTATTGTTTTGGTTACTAATCTATGAACTGAGACAGTCTCTCAAAGTATGCAAGATATTGCCAATAAATACAGATCCAGATATTGTTGTCATATCTAACAGTGATATGGAGTACAAAAGCCAGAAATTCAAAAAACGTGTGAGTGACTGAGAAATGTGACCGGTAAAATCCAACCAACACTACAATCTAATAGGCAAGTGAAGAGAACCATCCAAACAGTGAAAAGCACCATAGAATCGAGCAAAAGGAAAATTTATGAGGATTGCTATCTCTCTCTTTTGGAATATAGGAATAAGAACTACATTGCATGGTCTCATTGTAGCCATTTTCACTTGTTAAGGGGCAGAAGCTTCATAAGCAAATCACCTACTTTAATTACATTATTGATGTCTGAAAAATCAAATTAATATAAAGGAAATATTAGAAATAAATATGCAAGGACAGAAATACTATTATGATTGGAACTGCAGGAGACTACAAGGTTTACATACTGGAGACAAAATAATAATACAAAGGGTATGGGAATGTTTTCAGCCTTAAGCTGAAAGTACATGTAATGCATGGGGAAGACTTCAGCTTGAAGTTGAAATTGTTGTTAAAAGCAGATAAACCAAGATAAGTTGGTGTTTCTAGGAAAATAAAAAGCTCTACAGAAGTAATCGGACATTTGTATAAGACAAATACATAATTCAAGGAAGAGCAATGGGAATTTTCATAATTAGTATTCTCATAGGAAAGTAGAAATTCTGAGAACTATGATTGCCAAGACTTGCAGAGAAGTGTCCTGTTTCTATGTAAAACAGATGAGCTCTCCCAAAAGGAAGATTAAAGTGATTTTGTCATAAATTCCCAACCTTACAATATCAGGCTACATCAGCATGTAAAGTGCTGAACAACACTTTCACAGCATTTGGAAATATATGTCACGTCTGATTTTGCTAGTGGAAAAGCTTTTTGTATTAGTGCTTTCACTATGATCATGTCGCTGAGCTTATAGTTAAACTTTAATCTCAGTTACATCATGGTAACGAAAGTGAAACGCGTAGTCATAGACTTTAATGGGCACAGTGCTGCACATCTGCAAAGGTGCTCCTACTAACGCCTATGGATGGAGAGCTCTGTCAGTGCTGCACATCTGCACAGGTGCTCCTACTAACGCCTATGGATGGAGAGCTCTGTCAGTTTTGTACATCTGCTCCTACTAACGCCTATGGATGGAGAGCTCTGTCAGTGCTGCACATCTGCACAGGTGCTCCTACTAAAGCCTATGGATGGAGAGCTCTGTCTGCCTACAGTGGTTCAGAATGGACCACACTAAATTTATTTGGGCTACAGTTTAATAAAAAGTTTACAAAACCTTTTATATAAAAAAAATGTCCAAATAAATACTAAATTAGAACAACACAAATGCACTTAACTCACTAAATGCTTTGATGCACCCATGATCAAGAACAAATCACTGTGTGTCCAGAGTAACCAATCATCTCAAATATTACAGATAACATATGAACAATTTAAGAGTTATGCATGTCATTATGGACTGAAACTTGCATTTATTAAAATTTCTTTTACGTGCCTTCAAAAGAAAATCCCATGATGTGCTTAGTGTGGTGTTAACAATAGAAAGAAAATAAAAAGTTGTAAAGAATCCCCATCCTATTACCTGAAGGCCATACTGATACATGTCAACAAAGAACTAGAAAATGTAAAGTGGAGTAGAAGTTTAAGATTACTACAGATAACAAAGGAAACTACAAATATGTATTTTGTTTTGTAAGGAAATTAAGGAATAATGTTCAGCAATGCAATGAGCACTCATCCATGATAATATCTCAAAATGTCAGTCCCAAGGATATAATTAATATATTAGCAACAAATTTAGTGCTAACTTTACTCCGCCTACCCACAGTGTTGCCCCCATTATCCCGACAATTTAATCACCCAAAAACTGCTTTGAAACAAGTCTCAGAATTTCAGTCAAAGGCTAAAAATAATGTTACGATGAGACCAAACAATATGTTGTGCTGCATTCTCATCAGAGACAAGCAGGCAATATCCAAGCCACTACTTAAACTGCTCCACCTCAGCTAACCCACAGGGTTTGTCCCTGATGATTCAAGAACAACCACTGTGATTCTCCTTTCAAGGGAGGTCCCTCTATGGACCAGGGTAATCATAGGTCCATCTGTCTCATTAGCCGTATATGCAAAGCCATAGAATCTGTCCTAGCAGAACTCATTAATGTGGACATGGGCAACTTACCTGAGCTAGACCCCAGTCAGTTTGGTTTTGTGAAGGGAAGATTGTGCATCTTGAACCAAGTAAGCTTTTGTGGAAAGGTTACAGAGGCTGTGGATAATGGTCAGTCAGTGAATAATGCTTATCCTGACTTGCCCAAAGCATCTGACAATATCTCCCATGCTGGATTTATTGAAAAAATTAGATAAACTTAATGCAAAACCTCATGTCATTTGTATGGATTACAAGCTGGTTATCCAAGAGATCCCAAGTTGTGAAAGTTGCTGCCATCCATCCTGAATGTAAAATTTTAACTAGTTTTACATCAAAGGGTGCAGTGCTAGTCTCTCCTTATTTCAACATTTATTTTGCAGATGTTCAAGCCATCACCACAGATATGTGGATGGCCAAGTTTGTTCATGACTGCAAGCTGGGCACTATTATCCAGTCATCCACTGATACTAAACAGTACTGAAAATGATCACAAGTTAAATGAAAAAAAAGCAGAGTACAACAGCACTCACAAAAAAACTGTCCCTGCCTCCTAAGTTATAAATGATATTCCTCTTCACACAAACACAATCATAAGAGACTTGGATACTTATGTGGACAACTCTCCCAATCATTTAATCATCATGTATTCGCCATAACCAGAAAATAATTCCATCTGTCCCAGTTAATTTCTACGGGAATATTCTCAAGATGCAAGAATGGCATTATACTGCTATACTCTTCCCTTAACCGACCCACCACAGAAATCAATGCCCCCTTTGGTATGTACAAATCCAAGCATGCTGCTGAACTAGAAAAGTTCCAAAGATATCTAACCAAGAAAATTAATGACATTAAAACCTTCAACTATACCTACATATTACCATAAACCACTATATACTCAGTAGCTTACCAATTACTCCAAGGTGACCTAGTCTTGCTTTTTGAGCTTTGGAAAACCCAGTCCTATTTGATTTCCTACTTCTTCACAAAATCAGTAATACTACAAACAGCCAAACTGGGGATCGAAATCTACACCAACAAACAAACAAGACTCATCAAAGGGACAGACTTCTAACTCAGCTTATTCCCAGTTTATGGAATAAGTTACCATGACAAGTCAAACAAAGTATTACCTTGGCTACCTTTATAGTTAGTCCTGACGATTGGAAGGATATACACAAATTTATGCCAGGGTTAGTATGTATGGCTGTCTCATTTTAGGTGTTCAAAATGCATGGAAAAAAAATTAAGTTTGTATATCTATAGGTGTATATGATAAGGCATCATATGACCCCTGTGATTGCCTTCCTATTACTGTTCTTTTGTTAAGGCTGACAAGTAATACAGAGGATTAAGGCATAAACAATTAACCAGCTACTTCCTGTACTCCAGGGTTTGATTTGCTGAGCCTCTATTTGCCTACTGTGTGACTCTTTACAAGTCACTTAACCAACAGTGTTCTTGGAACATCCCCTGAAAAGCGATGCTTGTGCCCAGTGGACTTATTTGGCTAACAAATAAATAAATAAAAAATAAAGTTAATAAAATATAATGCAACACAATGCATGCTAACCCGTAGGATATATGTGTGTGTGTGTGTGTGTGTGTGTGTGTGTGTGTGTGTGTGTGTGTGTGTGTGTGTGTGTGTGTGTGTGTGTGTGTGTGTGTGTGTGTGTGTGTGTGTGTGTGTGTGTGTGTGTGTGTGTGTGTGTGTGTGTGTATCTGTGTGTGTGTGTGTGTGCGCCTGTGTGTGCGTCTGTGTGTGTGTGTGTGTGTGTGTGTGTGTGTGTGTGTGTGTGTGTGTGTGTGTTTGTGCCTGTAATGCATGTATGCCTGCGTGCATGTGCTTATGCTAATGCCTGGTTCAGAGAATCTGCATGGCATGTGATTCATATTTATTTTAGAAAGGCATATTGATTAAAAACCTTCTGAAGATTAGAAGCATATGCACAATATTTATGTTATAAGCTGAGCATTCTGACAAATGTTCAGACATTCCATAGTTAGACACTTGATGACAAACAGTAATGCACTTTACTCAAAAAAGTTTGCTTAACTACAGCTTGGCCCTCCTTGCTCAGAGCAAAGAAGGCAAACAGCTGATCCAACCTTCTGAACTCACTCACCCTCTCCTTTTTAGATCAGAGTTGACAATGCTCATCAAGGATATGAAGAACCCCCCTCCCCCTGGACTATGCCAGCAGAAAGAAAACACGGAGTTGAGGTGAGGGGATTGCTAGCCTTTTGTTTAGGATTCCCCTATTTTTTCTCTTTGCCTATATTCTGATACCAATCCTTGGTAGGGAAGGCAATTTCTAACCTGCAGTCCAAATAAATTCTTGGTGTCTTACCATTCTGTTACCTTTCCCTCTCTAGTTATTTGCTCCCAATATCTTGGTCCCTTTGCCAGTTTTCTACAATAAGTTTGAGTCCCCTCTTGCCTATTGTCTGTATCCCTAATTGCAGTCATCCCTATCAGAAGCATTTCCTTTCTTCATTCCCATGTTGACTTAGTTCTATACTTTCTGCTACTTTATGAATATACTGTTCTGTATGACTATTGTTATTCTCGTTAAAGGTCTGCATCCAAAATCCCAGTCTCCCCTTGTTTCTTGAGCATCCCTGTTTCATCACAAGCCCTTTCTACTCTGAATTATAGGTTTCAGCTTGTGCCATATATAGGAGCCTTAACTGTGTAGCTTTGAAATACCCCTTCAAATCAAGTAATCCCAATCCGCCTTGTTTTATTGGAAGAATTAGCTTACCCCACTTGACTCTTGCCGTCTTCCCCTCCCAGATAAAATCCTTCTCTTTATTAATTACTATCCACAACTTCTCCGCTGGTTGAAAAAAATATTCCTGACCTGTGTATAAGACTAAAGGGACTAAAAACATTTTAACTGCTTGTATCTTACTATCCATATCCCTATAACAGAACTTCTATTTTCTCAGTTTTTGTATTATCTTTTGTTTAGTCTCTTCCCACATATACTTAGCTGCTACACCAGAATCATTTTTAATCCATACTGCTAAACATTTCATTTTATCATGTCCCCATAAATATGAACATTGTTACCCTAATTTGTGTGTGGGTACATAATTTACCACTATTGCCCTTGTTTTAGCTTCAATCATTTTATATCCCAAAAAGATATGAAATGGTTTCAAAATGTTTCACAACACTGTAATGTCCTTTTCTGGTTTCAACAGGTATAAAATAATATAATCTGTAAATACAGCCAACTTTTCTTGACTACCATACCAATTATATCCTTGAACTTCTGAGTCTCTTATTTTATTCACCAATGGTTCTAAATATAATGCAAATAACAAAGGGGAAAGAGGACCCCCTGCCTGGTTCCTATGATCAAAGAGGAACACACCCACTTTAATTTTCACCTCCAATCCTTCAAATATCCTCTTAATAAACCTTATAATTTTTGGGGAATGCAAATGCATCCATTGCCCTACTCATAAAGTCCCAGCTTATTCTGTCAAATGCTATCTCTGCATTGAGACCCACCAGCAATACATTTTTTTCTTGCATTGTGCTTCCATATGGATCATCAATGTTTTGTTAATGTTGTCAAATGTTCGTCTCCCCTCCACAAAACCACATTGATCGATATCTACCAATTCTGGCATCATTTTTGCATTTCCTTTAACCATTATAGACATAAAGACTTTATAATCATGGTTTAGTATTGAAATGGGCCTGTATGAAGCTGTATTTGATAGATCTTTACCCTGTTTAGGTACTACAGCCATCTCTGCTTTCTTCTAGGATGTTGGTACTTCTTCTCCTCCTTAAATATTGTTAAACAAAACCTTCTAGATCTTTATCAGTTTTTTCCCTCCTAGCTTCCAGACTCCACAGGAATACCATCTACTCCTGGAAACTTTCCTATAGATTGGTTATAAATCACCATTTTTATTTGATCTCCTCCTATTCTAACTGTTAGTAATTGAGCCTCATCTACCTCTAACCTTGGCTTATTTAATTTCTCCACAAACATTTTCATCTGTACCTTTTCTTAATTTCCACATTACTCATTTTTATACAGACTTTCATAGAATTTCTGACATATTTCTAATATCTGTACAGGATCTCATGTTATCTTCCTTGTTATAGGCTCCCTAAGCTTGGCAACAGCCCTTTGTACTTTCTGTTGCCGGAGTCATTGTGCTAAAAGTTTTTCCGCTCTAGAATTATTATCAAAAACAGTTGCTTAACAGCAGTCTTTCTAAACTCATGCATATTATCAAGGTAATCCCTTAGTTTCTATTTAGCATTCTGCAGTTGCTCCTCTTTTCTTGTTCTGTGAGACTCCCCCTATTCTGCAATACTTTAACATCTGTCAGTCCTCTAAATAATTATTGTTACTTCTTAACCATATCTCCCTTTCTTTTATTTCAGCCCTATTTTTAAACTGCACTTTAATTTTATCCCATTCTCTAGCATACCTCTCAATCTGGAAACATCAAAAATCTGAACAGAGGCCCATGAAAAGTAGGTACAACTGACCAAAAATGTGTATGCTGATTAACATAAAATTTGCATACATAATTATGTAACCCCATCCAGTCCAGTGGAATCATGGGATGTCAACATTCAAATGCAAATTGAAATATAACCAGAACAATAGTGATTCATTTACATTAACATTTGAACTTGTAAAAAACTAACAATTTCCTTTTATAAAAATATAATTAACTGCTACACTTATATACAATTAAAATAACACAATTTGTGGAAAAAAATCAAATGAAGTCTAACAACTACTAAACTGGTACAAAATTTAAACAAATACAAATTAAATAAGCTCTAAGTACTAAACACATATAAAACGAAAGTAAAATAAATACAAATCAAATTTTTGTAAGAAACAACATCAAATAAAAAATAAACAAGGAAGACAAAGCAGAACATCACAAAAAATGAATAAAATGCATATGAAAATAAATTATTACAGTAATTAGCAGGTACACATTGTGGAATAAATAAAAATCTTGGCACCCTAATATCATGCTCCACTCTTCCTTCTTGGCATAGCAAAAAAAAATTTGCCCTTCTCCAGTTCGGCTATAGAACTACTGCTCTGGTAATTCCCTTTCCCAAACACGTCAACATATATGATACACACACACATGCGCGCGCGCGCGTGCACACACACACACACACACACACACACACACACACACACACACACACACACACACACACACACACGCTCATTCACAGTCACCATGATACCGTTTCACATTTCTATAATGTGCCTAGATTTACATAGGGCATAGAAATGTGTCTGACACTGTCAAAAAACAATATAAACATCAATGCGACTTAGCCTACACCTGAAAAATATAACAGCTGCGAAAGTTTGACATTTAAGTCTATGGCAGTGCAGCAACAACACTCTCAGTAACATACATATTTATTTAACTTCAGTACAACTGCGATATAAGAGGTATTCAATTTATTTGGCCGAATAATAACAATAACAATAATAATAATGTGGAACAAATACAGAAAATCAGGGATGGTTTAGTAATACTCTAATTCATTTAGAAAGTTAACAGATCAACATATTTTGTATCATCTTGCATTTTCTTAAGAATAAGAGGTAAGAGATCCTAATGCTCATCACTGACTGTGACTGACTATAAGCCTCGGTGATTTTACTTACCAGTAAATAAAAAAAATTACAAAGGAGACTGAGAAGTTCTACAAAAACAGGGCAAGTCTGAAATAAAAAAACCAGCAACCCATCAGCACTCAGCAGTGAAAATAAACTGTGAAGCAAAAGTCTTCAGCAAACTAACAAGCTTCACCCTTTCCCTTTCTGTTTTGCACAATGTCACATAGACTTGTCTCCTGCTTGTCCTTCTAGATTGCAGAGAAAGTAGCTATTTGTGATGTGCGACCGTTAACTGCACAATCTGAGCTGATCTGAAGTCTGAAGATAAATAAAACCTTTTGCCAAATAGAATAGAAAGAAACCAAAACAAAATTGGCATGTCACACTTGTGAAGTGTATCATCCAGTGACTTCAATCCCCAATGATTCTCCGGAAAACAACTTCATTAGGAACAGACCAAAAATATTAGGCAAATATCTGGACACTCTGCAAAAATCAGTTAAGAAGTACAGCATCTCAACTTTCCATTATAAAATGTCCCACTTTAAGTCACACTTCTTGATTGTCAAGACTTCTACCTTGTATTTTTGGTCTGAACCTCATAAAGTTTGCAGTATTCTAGCAAATCACCCAGGACTAAAGTAACTAAATGATGACAACTATCCAACTTTCACACTATATGCTTCAGAAAATGCATGTTGATGCAAAACCCACCACTCCAACAACTGAAGTCTGCAAATAACAATAGTCAAAATATGTCCCTCATCTAGTGCCTTTGCCCACCCCAAATCCAAATTTTTTGGCTTTGTCTAGACTCTAGAGTATGCTGGGGGTGTTCGAAAATGTGACGATCTTATAAAACAGCAATCCCATCACAAAGTTTCAAATTCAAAATTATTACTTATAAAAAAAGGACAATTCTACCCAGTGAATGTAATGTTTCATCTTGTCTGGATCACTAAAAATTTAGAGCATTTTGCGATAATATGACTTCAAACAAATACAAGTGTCTGTTAAAAGTATTTTAGGAAACAACTCTGCTTAAGGTTGTCCAGGCAAAAAAGCATTCCAATCAGTGGCGTAGCTAGAGTTTGTCCCACCCGGGGCTGTCTTTGAGTTTGCTGTCCTCCCCCTCACAAAATCATGGTCAAATGGGCTCCCCCCCCATATACAGCCCTCCCCCTGCAGCTATTCCAGTATCACATTACTTGGCTATTTCTCCCATTTGCCAAAAACACTGTAATGTGCATACTGCTTTATGCTTTACTTCTACAATGATTATTTGGATTTAATTTAAATCTTTTATTTTAAATACTGATAGACATCTGCTAAACAAAGCAATACAGTCTTATAATGAAAACATACTTAGCATTAAAACTTCTCTGCCCTTGAAAGTCACATTTATTGAAACAGCATTGAAACCCACACTGAAAGAACATGCATCTGGCCAGTGGTGGATAAAGTTTATCTTTGGGCTGTTTTTAAATCATAAGCCCCTTACACACGTATTTAGGACTATGCAAACATACATGTTCTTTGATTCACCTTCCTGATTGTATTAAATTATATTCCTTGTATAATAATGCACACACTCGTTAGAGCATGTTTTAAATGTATTGTTTTGAACATTTTTTTCCAGTAAGCAATGAAGCAAAATGTATGAACCAGTTATGACAAAACTTCCCAATTCAAAACATTTCCATAATAAAAGGTCTACTCAGATTTCTGTCATTACAATCCACCAATATCAGTAAATATGCACAATCTCTGCATAAGTAAATGTCATCTAAATAATTCCACATTAAAGAAGATCTGTAACTAATGAAGAGGTTGATGCTACCAAACAACTTTATATTTCATTGTTTCATCTACAAATAAAGTGCTTGTTGTCCTTGAAGAATACATTGCCTATGTTACATTAAAAAAATGATAAGTTAGTAATACTGCAATAGGGAATGGATGGTAAACCAATAACAGGTTCATAGTTACTAGGTATCTCCTCCAAAGGAGGGCATTTTCAGGACTGCAGCCTCCTCCCCCTTTAAAGTACAACACAATACAGTATCAGTAATCCATCTACATACTGTGGGAGTAGAACCCACAACCTTCTGCATCAAAAGCAAGTATACTGCCTGTTGTACTACTAACAATGCAAACAGACTTGGCATAAGCAGCACTAAACTTCTATTCTCCGGAAGCTCTCACCTCCTTGTAAAATCCACTTGACACTCAACTATATCTCTCACAAGAAATCTGGAAAAAGCCTAAATTTATTGGGGGGGGGGGACAAAGGCCCAAAACCAGGGACACATTTTAAACATTGTTTGTATATTCTTAGAAAGCTTATAGAATAAGATGGTTTGTCTTACCATGCATTTCCTGAAAGACGGGAAGACTGAAACTTAAATGCCTATCATTATTTAGTGAATTCAGATCTCACTGATTTGCCAGAAAACCACAAAATTTAAGAGGAACAGACAAAAGTATGAGCCAGACATGCCAGACATTCTGTTAAACTATGGACAGTCGAGAGCTATGGACTCATCTCCTTGAATTATAAGTGGTGGTATGGGTAAAGAATTCAGGCTCTTGTTTCTTGTACCTATGGTTCAGGGATCAAGCCGGGTCTATGTCACATCGTTGAACTTGTATAACTTCGAAAGATGTAATATCGAACCCAAAAGTCTGAAACACAAAAATAGCGAAGTCACAGCACATCTATTTTTTCCCAGGGAAAAAAAATTGGTGGGCTGTTTTTGGGGCTTTGCTATTTCCTCCACTGTGGTGCAATCTTGGAGTTGGAATATTTAAGTAGGGGGGTGAGGGGGGCAAAGCCCCCCACTATAGTTTTACTTTAAGGTTTTTTTTGTTGTTGTTAGGGAACAGTGATTTATTTCCCTGGGGAAAAAAATCACTGTTCTGTGTGTGCGTTATTGTGTGGTTTCAGACTTTTTGGTTCGATATTACATCGTTCAAACTTATACAAGTTCGAAGATGTGATATAGACCCGATTCAGCCTGAGTAACACTAACCAGCAGGTATACCTAACTGGGGCATTTTACACACACACACACACACACACACACACACACACACACACACACACACACACACACACACACACATGGGACTAGAAGAACAGGATATATATGGGACTGTTCTTAAAGAAGAATGCCAGTTTTAAAAGTGCTGACTGGGGCAGACCCCCCCCCCCCAGCTACGCTATTGATTCTAATTAACACAATACACTGACAAAGAGTCATGCTTTCAATAAGATGATTACGGCCAAAGATCACAATCTTCCACTAATCCCACTTCAATAGGATTCAAACTCGAATTATCTTTAAAAACAGAACAAAATGAATAGACAAATGTTCAAGACAAAAATACTAATGCTCAGTAATAAAAATACAGTCTGCCCAACATTTACATACACTGTTAATATCGGCACTTGCAGCACACTGCATCCTCATTAATCAAAGCAGTTGTTTTTGTTTTCGTACCAAGTCCAACTAAATATTCATGGATACAGAATCAGAATCTTCATACATAACGTTCTTCTTTTTTTTAATCTTTTTTAATCTTTTTTACTTACCTGGAGCAGAGGTTGAACTCAAACTGCCAGAGAAAGTAAATTTTCTCATCCTGGCATGGGGAATGTAGACTGGACTACACTGCAGTCTGCAAAAGTTCTTGGGTTTAGCTTGGCACTTGGCAGAAGCAGAACTCTTAAATTAAACTTAAACTGTAAAGTGTAAACATAGCTCCTCTTGATCGCTCCAAATTTCCAGATCCAAACAGGTGCCTGCAAAATGTACATGAACATAGTCCCAGGACCTAGACAGTGTCTCTGCTAGGCTGGCAGTCTGCCTGAGTGCCTCACGAAGTTGATGCATGCACTGTGATGATATCAGCTTGAAAAAAAGAAATCAGGAATTAAAGGGGCCACTTGGGAAACTGTGGCACACCATTATTTTGCCCTCAAATCTGGTAAATACAGAGGAATTTGATACTGTTGAGAAGTATGTTCGCTGGCAATATTTTCAGAAAAAAATTCTATCTTAGCTCCTGAATAATTTCCACTACCCATTCCTTAAATTCCTCTCTTTTCAAGAGATGGGTGGGAAAGTGCCAGTGTCTCATTTTTATTTCATTACCCTGTGTTTTTATTTTAGTTGTTAGTGGCACATGAGCTAAATAGTTATTGAGTGTGTATCAAAACCTTCAATTAAATGCACATGTTCTTGTAAAATGCAAATACTGTCTAGCCTAGCCCAGTTTTTGTATCTTCGGGAATAATATATAAATTCACTCTGAACTCCTAGTACTGAATCCACATCTTCTATGCCAAATAATTTCATAAATTTCTACAAAAGTCTACCCTCCTTTTTTATACTTCCCCTTCTGGGCCCCTCAGACACATCTTCACTGCAAATCAAATTCCATTCCCCATCTATAAGTAATATTCCTTGCTGAAAGCTGATTATTTCTGCCAGAATTTTCTTAAGCTCCATTATAACAGTTTTAGGTGGAATATAAATACATGCCAGTGTAATCCTCCTCCTTTGCCAGTAGCCCCTTAGTATTAGAAATCTACCATTATTATATTTCTATCCTCTACATATTGAAGTTTTACCCTCCTAACAGGAACCAATATCTCAAACTGACAGCCAAACTCAAATGTGAGTTAACCTAAAAGAAAGGCTATACAGGCTAAGATGCATGGTGCAGCCTGTGCTTCTAAGTGCTCTCTGGTTTTGTCTAATCTTTATAACTCTCCTAGCTGAGAAAACACTTGAATGCTTTCAAGGAATATTATCTTCTACACAATTTCTCTTTATCAGATTGTCACCATGGAGACATGAGGACCAGATACAGAATTGCTATTAATTCTACTAAGTGCTGTCTGGTTTTGTCTTATCTTTTTTTCAGAGAACATTATCTCCTAGCCAATTTGTCTTTATCAGATTGTCTCCATGAAGAGATGAGGACCAGACACAGAATTGCTACTAATTCTACTATGTGTTGTCTGATTTTGTCTTACCTTTATAGCTCTCCCACATGGGAAAACACCTAAATGCTTTCACAGTACATTATCTCCTAGCCAATTTCTCTTTATCAGAGAGTCTGCATGAAGACATAAGGACCAGATACAGAACTGCTACTAGTTCTACTAAGTGCTGTATGCTTTTTTTTCTTATCTTTATAGCTCTCCCAGGTGGGGAAACACCAGAATGTTTTCAAAGAACATTATCTCCAAGCCAATTTCTCTTTATCACATTGTCTCCATGGAGACATGAGGATGAGATACAGAACTGCTGCTAAGCATATATTTACTTGCTTTCTCTTAAAGCGTGTTACTAGATCAAGCTAAGGGCCTCAATCCAGTTATTCCTCCATGCAAGAATGAGAAAAAGCACATTACTTTTATTTTGTTATGCTCCATAACCAGACTGGTTTTTACATTGCATTGCCTACATTTCTTAAAACTGAACAAAGAGAAAGAGAGAAAGAACACCTGTTTACAATAATATCCCCATTACACTTAAAATAAATGAGAAATTTTATAGCATGCAAACAAAATCATGCAGTATAAAAAAAGTACTATTAAGAAAAAGATTTGCTTTACTTACAGTTAATTTTCTCCAACCTCTTCCTCTCTCCCAAGTATTTTTCAGAACATTAATGACATAAACTAGGGCATATGCTTTAAAGTCCCCCAGAAGTCCAATAAAGTCCAAAAAATACAATATTTCCAGACTTTCTTGTTCTGTCATAGTTCAGAAATATAATTATTGCTTTGTAATCCCAAATTTGTCAATGTCCAAGTTACTGGTTTTATTCCGGTTCATCTCCATCTCCCAAATCTTGTCTCTGCTTCATTTCCAATGTATGCTTGATTCTTCTAGTCAACTCTTGTGCTCCCTTCCTTTTCTCCAGCATTTTCAGTTGAAACATTAGAAAAGGTTTCACTGGCACAGTCCCTCTGTGGTCTTTATAACCAGAAAAACAAGAATCAGAATCTGTACTGTTTCACAGCTCACTTTTTGCTGCACAAACTTTTGTATTTCCTTCATCAAAGAATGATTTTGTCCCTCCAGGGAAGAATATTTTGAAGATAGCTGGGTACCGCAGTTTGAATCTCATGCCTGTTCTCAACATTCTCTGAATAGTGGAACACATTTACTCCTCTTCTGCCTGGTGTACAGTGAGTAATCATTCTCCTTAAACACTCTGCTGTCTTCCACTTTTAGTAATTTGTCCTTCTGCCACAGTTTTGTTAGAATCAACATCTTCTGCTGGTAGGACTGCATCTTTACAATCAAAGGTCTAGGTTGATTTTTTATTGCCTGGTTTGGAGCATACATACAATGTGCCTTTTCAATTAACAACTCCTGCTGTGGAATACATGTCCACTTGCTTATTTCTGCTTTCATAAAATTAATCCAGTTTGTTACTTCCCGCTTCTCTGGTACTGCTGAAAATCTCAAGTTTTCCCTATGTGCTCTGTCCTCTAATTATATTATTTTTTAAACCTTTCTTCTTTAGCAGTCAGATATTCAGCCAGTTGTTTCTTCATTGAAACGAGTTTTGCATTTGCATCACCTCATCTAAACATCTGTTTAAAGCTTCTTCCATTTTTTTCAGCCATTGGTTGAGTTGATATACTCCATCAGTGTTTCATTTATTTCAACCAGGTCTGTGTGCAGTTGTTTTATATTTTCCTCTAGGTTACTAGAAGTCAGGTCTGGAGCTTGCACTGCTTTTTGCTGAATAACCGTCATATTTTTCTCAGTCGGTGTTTTTTCCTTACCTTTTGTAGTTCATTTTCTTTCAGGTCCTCTGTAATTCTTTATTCCTGGCATCCACATGGTGCACTTAGTAGCTTGTTACTGAAATTTACCCAGAAACACGAAAGTCCACTGACCTTCTCTGCTGAGTTTCTGTTTTCACACTGGGAAAGCTAGAATTAAGCTGCTACTCAATGTGTGGCCATCTTGGAAGCCAGCTGAAAGCCCATTCTTGGTAGGCAATGTGGGGTAGTACTAAAGACAGCTCAGTTACTGTGAAAGACCAAAAGGTTCAGTGTTCTGCAGATGGGGGTAAAGGCCATCAGAAATTGAATCTTCTAAAAAAAAAGGCTCACGTCCATCGAACCTGTGAGTCCAAAAAGTATGATTGGCAGTCAGTCATGAAGCTGAAGTTCCAAAGAAGGGGATGAGTAATCAGAAGTGGATCAGAACACAAAACGTTCTTCAAACGTTGTTTAATGAACTAGTAATAGACCACAGTTATTTCACTGGCCTAGTCATTATGTACCAGAAGGTGGGAAATTTGATCTTGACCATGGAATACCTGCATTTGCATGTTAAACAGGTGTTTGAAATAGGTAGGAATCACCTTTAGAATCACAATGTGGTATAATACTTCTCCACCCAAGTGAAGAACCCATTCCACTTACCAGAGTAAGTCTGTCAGGCATAAGACATTCTAGCAATCTCTTACACTTCCAAGATCCCTTCTAGAAGGTATAATGACAGCAGAGGATATAAAGGAGTAACCAGATCCAAAAGTCAAACTAATTGTCTACTTAGTCTAAGGGACTTCTTTGTATTTTACTTGAATAATTTTTCTGTAATGCCAAGGAAATGGCATGAAACCACACATATCCTCTCTACCAAGAGTCTAAAAGGATGCTTTTTTCTTTTTCTAAATTTGGTAATCAAGTGCAGAATCAGAGGCTGAGGTAGAAATTCATACAGAAATATTTCCTGCTACCAAAGTGCAGTATCTACAAGGAACCCCCCTCCACCCAGCTGAAGTAAGCAGAAATGAGGAAAAACTGAGTTTGTTTTGTTCATAGTTAACAGACTGAACTCCAGGTACCTTGTTCCTAGAAGTTCTTCACCTGGCAGACAGCCTTTTTCTTCAGTTCCAGAAATGGACTGTAACTATACCTGAGGGAACCCATTAAGGTATTCACTTCCTCTGAGATGTGATTGTGGCACAGTTGATGGACCACAGAATCCCATCTCTTTTCACCTTCACTTGGACGGCATGAGTGTACCTCACTCTTTTTGTTTATATATCACACAATGGCTTGATTATCTGACTTCAGCAGATGAGACGTAGGTCTCAACTCAATTTTAGACACTGAAGGGCCAGAAAAAAACAGCCCACATCTCAAGAAGGTTTATATGTAGTGTTCTTTCTCAGGAACTCCACTTCCCGTGCACCATACCAGGTAGGGCACCAAGTAAAACACACAAAGCATCCACCATCATAACTTCTGACCAGCTTACCAGTAACAAAAAAAGTGTTGAAATTGATGGAGGCAATCTACCACTACAAAGTCTCGTCACAGGAGTCTGACATCAAAAGGCTGATAATGGCATAATGACTCCAACCACTGGCACCTTAATACATTTTCTCGCACCTTAGTTCTAATGGACTAATGGGAGTAGTAAAGATTATGGCCACCACTTGGCAAAGAGCAGCAGAATGAAGAAAATCCATTGCAAAGAAGATAATGAGTACTACTGCCACATTACAATGATCCGACACGATCTGCAACTCAAAAAAAAAACAGTACAGTGTCACTACCAGGAAGTCCCTTGTTGGGGCCACCAGAAGTCAGCTATCGAAGTACAGAAACTCTTGAAGACCCTTGCTATGCAAAGCCTCTGACATCATGGCTATAGCCTTGCAGAACACTCTGAAGAAGGTGATAGGCCAGAAGGGTACATATTGTACTGAAAATAGTACAATTGAAGAGCAAGCTGTAGGATTCTCCTGTGAAGCCCTAGACACTGATGTGGCAGACCATGCATAGTTATGCCATCCATACCCCCTATAGCAGCAGGGTATGACTTCCTGAATATTTCTAATCAAAAACTGGGAACATCTTAATTATCTTTTGAAATTCAGGACAGAATGGGACCAACTCTCCCACTTTCTTTGGAATGGGGAAGAAGTGAAAATAAAATCAATTTCTCTTTCTAAAAGAATAAGTTTTACAGCACCTGTGTACAGTACTGAATGTGACTGATGCTTGATCTACATGAAGACTGACTTATCTTTTAAGGAAGGTCTTTGTGGGAGGATCTAACAACTCCAAGAGTTGACAGCCTTTGTCATCCTAAACTTATATGCCTTTGATACTAGTTCTCCAAGATAGGGACAAATTTGAGAAGTAGTCTCCCAAATGCAATTGTGCTAGGTAGCCAGGACTACTGCAGAACACTTTGTGAAGCCTGGTTTCTGGTGGGATTTGCAAAGGAGGGGCAGGGATAACAAATAGAAATTTAGTTGCCCTTCACTACCTGTGATACAGCCTCTTTTGCTTTGGGAGCCAATAGAGGCCTGGAGGAAAAAAGTGAAAACAAAATAGTTGTGGGAGCTATCATAGTGACTCATCTTGGTGGTCACTGCTTGCTTTTCTGTAAGTCTTCAAAAATATCTTGTTAAACCTCTCAAAAGAGGAACTCCTTCCAAAAAGGAGCATCCAGAATTGAATACTTTAGCTTCCCCTTAAAGTAGGGAAGAGTAATATCATAAGAAACAGACACATCTCAGATACTGATACCTTTGCCAGAGTATTAGCATTGTCAACATTACAATGATGTGTGTAAATTCCCTTTGAAGAAGTCACCAGTAGAGTCTATTTCAGTAACTTCTTGCTCCCAGAATCAATTATCTATAACAGCTTTTAGTCTGGTTTTTTTTTTTTTTTTTTTAGCTAGAGAAACCTGGAACCGGGACACATAAGAGAGATAATTCTGGCCTCTAAGGTTCAGACTGGCAGAGGAAAATTCCTCGTCTTCCCTGTCCATAGCCTTAGACTCTTTGTTTGACAACAGGTAGTAAGTTGTTATGGTTCCGGCTCTTATGCTAAGCTGAAGACACCACAAACTAGTCTGCTATAGGGTGTTTTGAAAGAAAAAAACTCCACCCCAAGTGGACTTTACTGTGATCATCTGGCTTCTTCAAAGATGGATGACCAGAAATTTGTTGCTTCCAGGCCAAATGAATAGCATCCTTCACTACAAGCACCACGGGAGTGATAATCTCTCAGTGTCTCTCATCCTCCTTTCTCAAGTACTCATTAAGCCTCTTTTGGGAGAAGACAGAGGAGCTACAATCCAAACCAGGAAGAACCTTATAACCCTGAGAATCTCTCTGAGGGTGGGAATAATCTGAATAATAGGAAGAGGAAGGGAATGTGTCATTATCTTCATCGGTTTCAGAGACGAGAACCTTCATCCCCTATGATCTTTCCACCCTAAAGGACTCAGAGGGGGTGGAATACATCTATGAACTAGCTATGGTAGACTGCAACCTATGCTTGCCCAGTGACTCAAGTACAAAACAAGAGAGAGACACAAGATGGGATGGGGGTGATTTGCCCCAGCTGGAAGGAATATTCATGATGGAGTTTGACAAATACGCAAAATATGCAGTCTATGCAAGATCCTTTGCTGCCACTAAATTACAGCCTTTAAGAGAGTACCCCCTCACCTGCTAATCATATCCCTCTATGTCAAAAATCACGCACAGACCCAATTCTGCAGGCCTGACTGTGGGTCTACTGGTCATGGGAGTTTAAGTGGGAATTTCCTCAAGTCTTGCTGGTGAAGAAGTGACTTGGGCTGAGGTGGTAGTGGATGGCTCTTTACCCAAGTGCACTTACATTCAGCTAGGATACCAAAGCCTTGGCATATTCCTCTCATGCCATACGTCTGACTTTTGACCTAAGCACTCCCAAGCTATGTGCTATATAAGAGATATATGGTCATGAAGTACTTCATGACTTTCTTGCCCTATTTACTAAAGCCAGCAAGGCAACAATGGAGGAGGCCACTATGAAGCAAATTTCAACCAGAAGACAGGAAATGGAAAGGATAAACCACATCAGTCGAAAATAGAAACAGGGTAGAATTAGGGGAAGGAGAATAGGATGTAATACTGCAACAGTGATCTGTTGGACATCTACTGTTAGGGTAAATTCTTACACAACTGTGCTGTGTCCTTCCTATGATCACTAGTGCAGTATCACTGACAAGTGGGAAGAGTCCCAATGCTTTCTAAGTGTCTGGGGAAAAGGAATGAATATTTCAGCTGGAAAGTAGGATTCTGGCAAGATGGACATAGCAAACTCTAGCAATGACATAAATGTTGTAATGGTTGATAAAAGTATGTATGAAGACCAAGTATTAGCTTCTAAAATAATGCTGGAGTACAGACTTTTGGAGAAGACACAACAAGAAGCCACATCTCAGGGTAAATCTGCTTTAACCATGCCAGAAAGCTTCTTACCATATAAAGCACAGCAAAAAGAGATGGCAGAAGAGATCCATTTGGAGAATGTCTGTTTGAGAACAGGGAGACCCAACTTTTTGTACTGAAAGAAAACGAAAAGTTGACATGTTGATAGGTTTGTTCTTGTCCAGGGAAAACCTCAGTTTTCTATGAACATCAAGAGAATGCAAGATTCTCTCACCCTTGTTTTGAGAAGAGGGGGAAAAAAGGTATGGAGGTTGACTGTCTGGTGCACAGACAGTTCACTGACCACATTAGGCACGAAGGATTGGTTAGTTCTAAGGGTAACCCTATCCTTACACAAAAAACTAAAAGGGAGGAGAAACCATGAGAGCTTGCAGTTTAGAAACTCTTTCAGTAGAGGCAAGAGCAACTAGCAGGACCACCTTCAAAGTAGAAAGTTTCAAGGAAGCAGAAGAAGCAGTTTCAAATGGAGGAAGAGTTAGCTTTTCTATAATATAATTCAGACACCAAGGAGGAGGAACAGACTTTACAGGGCCCGAGATGAAGGACACCTTTTAAAAACTGCTTCATGTCAAAATGTGAAGACAAAGGCAGAACACACAGCTAAGAATGAATGCTAGAGATACCCATTTGATAGGGGTCTTGATTCTTCTTGTAACATCAGACAGAAAATCTCTTCCATTTAGAAACATAAGATTTTCTTGGAGCAGATTTCGAAGCCAACTGTAATACCTGTAACACATCCTCAGAGAATAGGTGCCTAAAAGGAATTAAAATCCAATCACCCAGAGGGTTTGTCTCAGAGTCTGAAGGTTAGAATGAATTAGAGAGCCCCCCTATTGCTATGTGTGCAAGTCCATCCTGTGAGGTAACTTGAGATGACTGACCTGGGCCAGATAAAATAGAAGGGGGAACCAATGCTGTCTGGATGGGAATCACCAGCAAGATTTGTGTCTTGTCCTTGATTTTCAGATGAATATTGGAAATTAGAGGTAGGTAAAGGAATGCTTAGAAGAATCTCCCCTGCCAGGGAAAAAAATGGTGTCTATTTTCCAAGTTTCTGGGCATGGAAGTCTGCAACAAAAAAAACTGAATTACCTGTTCTGATTGGAGGCTAAGAGATCTATCTGAGAAGTACCCCAATGATGAACAATCTCCAGGAAGACCATTTTGCTTAAAATCCACACTTCTTGTGATCTGTTCAAGTAATCTGCCACTGAACTGCTCTCTGAGGAAATCTAAACTGCTAGCGAGGACAGGTTGTGCTGTAGAGTTATGTCCAAAGCAGTCATTGATAGTCTGCAAAGGCAGTATAATCTTATCCCACCTTTTTTGTTTGTGCACCACATAACTGTGGTATCGTCTGTAAGTATTTGCAGAGGGCCTGGACACCAGAGTTGATGCACATACTGTAATATTAGAATCACCATTTAGAGTTCTTTGATATTTATGTGGTCTTTCTTGTCCTTTTTGGACCATACCCCCTGGACTTTCACATTCACAGGGTATGCTCCCCAAGCCAAGTCTGACATATCTGTGTAAAGGTCTTGGCAAGGGGGAGAAACCAGAAAGGGCTACATTGGATTGAGTAATATCTGGTTAATCCACCAAAGAAACTCCCTGAATGGCAGGAGAGGAACTGGGAAGGTCAGAGGATGGCAATGTTGTGCCCATATAGATATGAGATACCACTGAATCTTCTCATATGAAATTTGAAAAACCAAGTCAAACACAAATCACTCCACGAACCAGAAATAACAAAGATGAGCCACGGTACACAATCTCAAGTAGGTTGCTTTAATAAATAAAATAAATAAATTTATTAAAGCAACCTACTTGGGATTGTGTACCGTGGCTCATCTTTGCTATTTCTGGTTCATATGAAATTTGTCCAAGGAATCAAGATCTCTCTTGTTGAGGACACATCTAGAAGAATAAGAGACATTAAGTGTTTTTTTCAACACTATGTTCTGATACAGAAAAGTAGTTATTAATACAGCGATGAGCCTGCAACCCAGAAACATCAGATCCTGGGAGGGAACTATACTGGATTTTTTGAGGTTTAATGTGTACCACAGACAGTGAAGTAGTTTTTTGTAAATTTGAGGTCCAAAAGGAGCTGTTTGCTCATAGGACCTTGAATGAACAGGTTGTCTACGTAAAGGAAACTGTGAATCCCCTGGACCCTGCAGAAAGCAACAAATGTAAATAGGCACTTTGTGAAATCTCTTGGTATAGTAGAAAGCCTTAAGGGCAAAGCATAGAATTAAAAATGATATTCCAGAATAGAGAACCTCAAAAACTACCTGCAATCAGTATGGATTGAATATGAAAATATGCATTCTTTGTATCCAAGGCTACGAGAATGTTAGAGCAGAATCAAAGGGAGAAGAGGCAGCAAGGTAAGCAGTTTGAATTTTAGAACTCGCAGAAACAAACTGAGAAGGGATAAATCCAGAACGTGTCTCCATTTTTCCTCTTTCCTGGGAACTAGAAAAAGCCTTGAATAGAACTCTGTCCCCTTCTGATAAGGAGAGGCTAATGTTATTTTACCCTGGCAAAACAACTCCTGTAAAAATGGCACCATTAAATGGGTTTAATTTGATGGAACAAGAAGAATGCCTCACAACCTGTATCCACTTTTTGGTATTTGATTTACTGAAATAACCCAGTGGTATTTGGTGATAGATTCACAAACTTCAAAGGATAGGGAAAGTTTCTTTGATAAAAGAGTGAAGGGTAGACTGAGGTGGGGAAGAGGGGTGACAGACAGAGGCAGATAGTTACAAGGAGGCTGGTTTATCAAGAACGGGAGTTTAGATCCCTTAAATTTCTACTTGGGTTTATCTTGAAATGTCTTTTTTGAATTTCATTTAATGTTTTGATAAGGCTTTTGTTCTTTATTTAAAAAGGGACCAGATTTAGAAGGGTATTTTATTTACTTTTGTAACAGAAAAGAGAGAGAGACACACACACACAGAGTGAGAAAGATCTTTTTAAAATATTGCATAATCTTGCCTCTCAACTGAAGATTTTAGAAAATATCAGCGGCCACAAGAGTGTCTTATGCAGAGTGTCATCCAGGATTTTAGCTTTAACATCCTCAGGAAAAGATTAGAACCTAAGTCGTGAAAATTTCCTCAAAACAGTACCATTAGCAGATACTCTAGAAGCATCAGATGCATTATAGTTGTACTTAATAGAATACTTAGTTAACTGGGAAGCAGAATTCAGTAAAGAAACAGAAGACTTGATTTCAGAGTCAGGCATATCAGATAAATGTTTATTAAGATTCCCCAGCAAAGACAAGAGATACCAGGTTATATGTGCCTGATAATTAAGAGCATGAAAGGCCAGAGTAGAGCAAACCTTTTTTCCATGCTTGTCAATTGCACAATGATCTTAATCATTAGTAAATGCATCAGAAGAAGGCAGGAGTTTACCAGGCTCATCAAATTCCAGTGATATGACAGCTGGGTCAGAAGAAGAATTCTTATGCAAAAATATATGTGAATCAGAGAGTTTATAAAATCTGAATGGTCTCTTGGGTGCTGAATGTTGGAATTCAAGGTTCATAGAAGCTGTTAGGTATCTAGCAAAGCCTCAAGGACCAGGGACTAAAGGGATGGCAGATGGTTTTGGCACATCCATGCAATTAAGATCATAATAGTTTTTTGCATGTTTGACATCTCTTTGCCTTCCCATTGAAAATGTTGCATCACCCTTAGTACCGCATCTCCAAACTAAAGTTCCTCCAAAAGAGAATCTGAGTACATAATGTCCTCTTCTTCAGATTCATACCCCACAGGGGAGTGAAACTGAAAAGAATAAGTCAAGGAATCATCATCATCAGCCCCCACTTTTCCCATTTTTCTACATGGGGTCAGGGTATTGTGTTAACTGTTGCCAACTCTCTAGATTCAGTGCCACACTCCTGCCTTATTCAACACTCATGCCTGTCTGTCACAGATCTTCTTTCACACAATCCATCCACCTCTTTGCTGGACGTCCTCGCTTCCTCTTACCTTCTTCCTGTCTGTCCCAAATCTTCCTCAACAGATTGTCTTCTGCTTTTCTACATATGTGCCCAAACCACCGTAATCTGTTCTCTTTGATCTTTTCTGCAATTGGAGCTACTTTGGCTTCTGCTCTTATGTCCTCATTTCTTTGTCTGTCCCACAGTGTGCATCCTATCACCTTTCTCAGGCACTTCATTTCCATCACCTCTAGCTTCTTCAGCTGTTCTGCCTTCACTGCCCAGGTTTCTGTACCATACAGTAGTACTGGTCGCACCACTGTCTTGTACACTTTACTTTTCAGCTTCTTTGGCACTCTTCTGTCATAGACTACAACTGATACTCTATGCCAGTTGGTTGCAGCCCCTCTGATTCTTGCTTTGACCTCTTCATTCAGACTACCCTTCTCCTCAACTACTCCTCCCAGATACTTGAAGCTGTTTACCTGTTCCACTATCTTCCCATCTATCTCTATTCTCAGCTTCCACTGATTTCTCCAATTTGCTGCTATTACCACCATCTTATCTGTGCTTAGTTTCATCCCATGTGCCTTCATGTTTGCATTCCATTCTCCTATCCTGTGCTGAAGCTCTAGCTCAGTCTGCCTGTAATGCCACATGGTCTGCATACAGCAGCTTTGTTGATCCGTCCCCTCCAACCTGTTTGCTAATGTAGTCCATCACCAGTATGAACAGCAGTGGGCTCAGAGCTGAACCCTGATGTACACCCACACCCACTGGGAACCCCTCTGTGAGGCTGAACACTGTCCGCACTTGAGTCATTGGGTTTTTGTACATAGCCTGCACTAATTCTAACAATGTTTCTGGGACTTCAAACCACCACAGTACTGCCCAGATCAGCTTTCTTGGGATCTTGTCATATACTTTCTCCAAGTCTAAGAATGCCCAGTTGGACTCGCTCCTCATCTCTAGCTTCTTCTCAAGTATCTGTCTCAATGCAAACATCAGGTCAGTTGTGCTGCATCCTGATCTGAATCGAATCTGCTCATCTCCCATCTTACATTCTACTGCTCTGCATATCCGTTTATCAATCACCCTCTCCAGAACTTTCATGCAATGTGATAGGAGCTTGATACCTCTGTACTGCTCACAGTTGTGGAGGTCCCCTTTGTTCTTGTACACTGGCATGAGTATGCTTATTCTCCAGTCATCTGGGATACACCTTTCTCTCCACACTGCTATTAGTACTTTCAGGATCCATTTCTCCTCTATCTCACCCAGTATCTTTATCATATCTGCTGTGACCTCATCTGAGCCTGCTGCTTTCCCTGGCTTCATCTTCCTTAGTGCTGTTCTTACTTCTTCTAAGGTGGGCTCCACTTCTTCTCTCATTGTAGGCTGTTTCTGGGGCAGTACAGTTTCTTTGGGGTTTTCTTCATTCAGAAGCTGCTGGAAATGCTCCTTCCATCTGCCTTTGATGTCCTGTGGACTGGTAAGCAGGTTGTTGCTGGCATCCCTTATGAAGGATATCTGACTATCTTCTTTATCTTTCTGCCTTTGCCTTGCAACCTGATATAGTTTCTTTGTGCGCCTTACTGAGTCACTTTCCAGAAGTTGGTACAGTGCCTCCGATGCCCTATTCTTTGCTATTTTAACTTCTTTCTTAGCTTCTTTGTTAGCCAACCAGTAGTCCATCCCAGCCTGGTCAGTCTTTTCTGTCTCCCACTTCTTCCTGCACTCCTTTTTTTCTTTTGATGACTTCCTGGACTTCTGCATTCCACCACCAGCTTTCCTTATGTACCTTATTTCCATACCTGGCTCAGCCACATATCTTTTCTGTAGTCCTAACAAATGCTGTTTTTAGGCGCTGCCATTCTTCTTCAACTCCACCTATTTCCTCCTCTTCTTGAGGTGCTAGACCCTGAATAATTCCTTGAAATGTTGTACTTTCTCTCCAGTCAACTTCCAGGTCTTCAGCCTGGTCGTTGTTGATCTTAGAGCCTTCTCTGACCACTGCTTGCAGCTGATTGTGGCAACTAGTGGTTTATGCTGTGGGCTGACTGCTTCACTGGGGATGACTTTGCAATCATTGATTCTGCTGCCCCAGTGCCTTTTCCTTGCTAGGAGGAAGTCTACCTGAGTTGCATGTTGACTACTCTTGTATGTGATCTTGCGACTGTCTCTTTTTCTGAACCATGTGTTGGCTGCTGTGAAGCCAGATAGAATTGTGCATATATACTTCTATCATTTGTAAATATGAATGTTGAACTTAAAACAATGTGGCCACATTGCCATCTGTTGTAAAGAAAGCTAAGTCAAGCATTTCTTGTTGGTCCTTTGAAATTAAAATTATTTCATCACTGCCTTTGATGTTTTACAAGTTGGCTCCAGTCCGGCTAGATAAAGGCTTCCTGCCTATTGTTTTAATGCTAAAGTTAATGACCAGAATTTACATGTGGAATATCCTTTATTGCTCTAAGTGTAAAATAATGTAAATGCAGTTTCTGTCAGCCTGGTAACACCAGGAAAGTGTAAAAGATGATGTAATGTTTTAGCAGAACTGCAGTTTCAATTTAAACAGTGAGAACCAGAGATTATTAAGCATTTTTGTCTGGACATCAAACTCAGCACTGCCTTATGCTCTCTTTATGTAAGTAGTATGTTAGAACTGTTTTCTCCTAGAAGTAGCTAGGAATTAGAATAGATTAGACTAAGTGCTTTTCTGTGATGTCAGAACTGTACTACTGATTTATTTTATGTATTTCTGTGTGATCTCTGAACTTTTGACTAGCACTGTATTGTAGAAAGTATTGTTTTGTGGTTTTAATTATTTTTTATTAAATATTTTAAAACCTTTTAACTGTGTCTGGTTTGTGTAGAGATAATTTAAGCTCTTTAGAGTACTTGTATGCCTTTGGTAAAATTGTACATAGCCACTCTAATAAGCCTTGAATGTAGTCACACTTACCACTTAGATAATAATATTGCACAGTAATAATCGGACACCCTTTTAAGGGCCTTTGAGTAGCTGATAATTATTAGTGGGTGGTGGCAGCTGGTACTACCGTATAGTCTTGGAAAAAGGGGCACAGCTGGAGAACCTGTGCCAGCCTTCCCCAGAAGTGTCTGTGTGGTTGTGTAAACTCTTATCTCAAAGTGTGTGTGTGTCAGCTATTTGGGCAGGGACATGAAGCCCTGGTTGGATAGAGAGGGTGCTGGAGATTTTAGCTTTCCCACTAGGCTGAGATCTGGACCCTATAGCTGTGCCAGTGGGGAGTCTTATTGGGGACCTGGGGAGCAAGGGAGTGACCAGCCCTGGACTGACTGTGATCCCTGTGTGTTCTTAAAGGGAATTGCACTTTACTGTGTGTATTTGTTATCCTTTCCTCTCATATGAGACGCCCTCTCTGGTGTTAGTGGTGAGGATTGAGGCTCCTTAATTGCTGGGCCAGGGCACAGGCATCACAGCTACTATCAAGCCATTTGCCAGACAGAAGTCTAGAATGGCTTCTCCTTCTTTATTCCTGCTGCCCCACCCATGTGGACCCAGGCAGTTCTCCTATCCTGTTCTGTCTGTTCCGATATATGCATTCATGTCACCCATTATCAACACCAATTCATGTTGTCCTGCTTTATCTAGTAGGTCCTGCAACAGCTGTCTGAATACACTCTTTTCCTCACTATCACAACCCTGCTGTGGAGCATAGGCTGAGATTATGAATACTGCCCTATCATTACAATGGAGTCTGACTGCCATGAGTCTATCATTAATTCTGATGATATCCCTTACTGCATTCTGAAGCCTCTCTCTCACCACAATTTCTACACCATTTCTAGCCTGCCCTCCACCTGAGTAGTAGACTCTGGATCCCAAGCCAAGTGGCTTTGATGCACTGGCCTTCCATCTCATCTCCTGGATACATAGGATGTCCAGCCTCCTCCATATCATCATGTCATCCACTTCCAAGTTGCATCATGTCAGTGAACCTACATTAAGCGTAGGAATTCTCAGTTCATGTTTGGCAGATTGGTTGGTGTTATGTCCAGCTTTCGCTCAATAGAGCTATCCCAGGTAACCCAGGCTGGTCAATTAGACACCAACCAGCCAGTAGCTTATTGACCCAGGACTGCTGGGCTTTATGGCAGGCACACACTGGCCAATAGGGGCATATATACCCCTCCCATCGTTAGCACAGGTCCCTGGAGTGGGTCAGAGTAGGCCGGGTTCTCAACCCACTTATCACCGGTAACTACCCATGCCCATTTTTGGTGACATTAGTCAACATTACGAATCACCTAGCGCCATATTTTACACCTTCAAGTGGCTTGCCCTGCCATGGCATGCAAGGAATCCCCCCCCCCTCAGAATCAGAATCCTCCTCTGAAGAAGAAGTATCTCTATGTCTCTTTAGGGAGGAGTGGACGGATGGGGTCAGAAGCAAAGAACTGGGGGGGGGGGGGCTTAAGAGAGAGAGAGAGATTAAAGGACTGCTGGGCTTTATGGCAGGCACACACTGGCCAATAGGGGCATATATACCCCTCCCATCATTAGCACGGGTCCCTGGAGTGGGTCAGAGTAGGCCGGGTTCTCAATCCACTTATCACCGGTAACTACCCATGCCCATTTTTGGTGACATTAGTCAACATTACTGAATCACCTAGTGCCATATTTTACACCATCAAGTGGCTTGCCCTGCCGTGGCATGCAAGGAATCCTCCCCCTCAGAATCAGAATCCTCCTCTGAAGAAGTATCTCTATGTCTCTTCAGGGAGGAGTGGACGGATGGGGTCAGAAGCAAAGAACTGGGGGGGGCTTAAGAGAGAGAGATTAAAGCTTTAAACTACTCGAAAGAATAAAATTCATACCACCTCTGTAGATCCCTGACAGCAGGGTAGAAAAAGAAGTATGTTTAGTCTTCTGCTTTTCTTGGAGAGAAAACGAGCTTGCACAAATTGAGAAGGTTTCAACCCTTGACAAACCTCAATGAGAGAACACACTATTTCCATTCTAACCAGAATCCAAGGAATGTCATTGAGTCCCTTGGAAATAATCCACTTTTGTTCCTCCTTCACAGCAGAGGCAGACAGTCAGGCTGGATGTGCTAAGGCACAGTCACTTGTTGGCCTCCAATGGGTTTGCGACAGAGGGAGCAGCAGAAGCATCCAGATGAGGACTCATCAGGAGACAAAGTTAAGACATCTTGGTCTGAGTGGACAGCCAAAGCATCAAATTTGTTCTTTTTAAGCTCCTCTTTGACAGAGGTGGGACATTTGGGCAGGATAAGAATTCATTCAGGCTGAGCAAGCTCTTTTGAGTCTCTGGTTTTCAAGATAAATCTTAAGGGAAGATAACAACGTCTAATGGTTTTAGTGACAAACAACTTGCAAATAGAACAATTTCTATAATTCAGACTGGTTTCTACACAAAAAAGATATTTAATATGGTTGCCCCTGTGATTATGTGAGGAAATGAATGCCAGCTATGCCAGGAGAAGTAGGGCAGTGGATGTGTAACATATGCCAGTATAGCTAGCTGGAGCTTTGTAAAGAATTATATGTCATTTGTATATCAAACTGATTTGTACAGGTGTTTGTGTTGAAAATGTATTTGTAAAGCTGCTTGTGTTAAAAATATACCAACAGTGGGTCCAGCTGAACAGAAAAGAAATACACCTGTATGTCAGACTGTATTGTAACTGTTGAAATGAATATATTACAACAGAGGATACTGGAAGAGAAGAGGTTAATCTCACTCCAGCTAACTTTGAAACATAGTCTGAAATTAAATTACTTGGTTTAGGCCACAAAGATTGTATCTTACAGTTCTGATTGCAGCCAGAGACAAAATGTCTGTGAAAACCGGGACTAGGAATCCTCGAAGAGTGGACGTTTTTGAAATGGTTTTGTAGTTTCCAGATGCTATAACACATCCTAGCAAAGCTCTATATGTGTGTATTATGACACATATGTGCTAGATTCTGGTTAATTTTCTAATAAAGTGGGTAGTTTGGCAACCAGAGTCAGATGACAAGAAGTATGCAATGTAATTCTGTAATCCAGCATTGAAACAATGTTTTAATACTAGATGAGACAGAAGTCACAGAGCAGTCTGTTTTTTTAAACCTAACAAAGAAGGACCACGCTCCCACGTCATCTTGCTTTCCTCTAGTAAGTGAACTAGGGGTCAGCAGTTCTTTAGATCAGTTAGGAAAATATAGTGAGATTAGTTAACTATTGTTTTTCTGTATCTATGTGAATCATTCTATCGGTGTTATTTTTAATATTTCCTGTGGCTGGAACTCTGGTGTTTATTGTAAACAGATATGTAGTATTTTCACATTCTTTTTATTATTTATTATTAAATATATTTAAACTTTTCATTGTGGCTTGTCTTTTAGAGAATATTTTAACCTTTGAGAATATTTATATTTATTTGGTGACACTGTGGCCACTCCCGAAAGCATTGCTGCATTGGTCAAACACTACCATTTGTATTAGTATTAACTTTACTCAGTATAATTGGGTACCCTTGTGAAAGCCTTAGAGTAGCTGGCTTTGGAGTGTTCTGGTGGCAGTATCTACCTTATAGTCTGGTAAATATGTAGCAACATTTCCCAGGTGTGTGTGTGTGTGTGTGTGTGTGTGTGTGTGTGTGTGTGTGTGTGTGTGTGTGTGTGTGTGTGTGTGTGTGAAAATCAAATCTCAAAGAGTGTGTGTGTGTGTGCGTGTGTGTGTGTGTGTGTGTGTGTGTGTGTGTGTGTGTGTGTGTGTGTGTGTCAGCTACTTGCACCAGGGACACAGAACACTGGTTTCACAGAGATGGTGGTCTAGGACTAGGCTTGGAACACTCAGCTGAGGACTCAGCTCTATAGCTGTGGTCAGTGTGGAGTCTTATTTGGAGTCTGGTGAGAGACAGGGAAACCCAGCACCAGGATAGGAGTGTGTTCCCTGTGTGCTCTTAAGGGAAACTGTGATTGGTTCCAAGTGAACATCCCTCACTGGTGTCAGTGGTGAGGATTAAGTCTTATTGATTACTGGACCAGAGAAGGGACATCACAGTCCCTGTAAAGCCCATGAACACAATTTCCCTTCTTAGTTGACATGAAATGATTTAAGTTTTAGTTAAAAAGGAGAAAAAGAGGAAAAGTCCCCAACAGGGTGCTTAACTGCCCTAGGCCAATGGAACAGGCAAGGACTATATGTCTGACAGACTGACAGAGAAATGCAGGTTCAGTGTTTGGGCTGAGGGCAAGATAATTCTGATGTCATTTGTGCCCATATGTGCCTTATGTACCACATAGCCTTGGCAAGCTTTGGTCATACGTTGGATGGATAGCATAAGAGGAAGACACCTAGGCCTTGGTATCCTGGCAGGATGCACCTCTATCCCTGGAGTGATATTCCACTTGTCAGTAATATTTCAGTAATGACCATAGGAAGGATATCAGCTTGAGAGCCAGGTGCCCCAAAATGAGAGTTCTGATTTGGTTCATACGGCAAGCTCCAAAAAGTGATAATTTGAAGAATGCCTCTCTTAACACCTTCCTAGGCAGTGGACAATGATGAACGTGAGGTCAGTCCCTTGCAAGCATAGGAAGAACACAAAATAATACATATACAAACACATACAAATATACATGGGCGGCGCAGTGGTGCAGCGGTTAATGCTGTCGCCTCACAGCAAGAGGTTCTCTGGTTTGAATCTCGGTTGGGGTGCCTTCTGTGGGGAGTTTGCATGTTCTCCCTGCGTTCGCGTGGGTTTCCTCCGGGTACTCCGGTTTCCTCCCACAGTCTAAAGACATGCTTCTGGAGTGTTTCTCCCCGGGCCTCTGCTGAAAACAGGATCTGTGGAACCTAGTCGGACTTTCCTGGTCAACAAATGTTAAATAAAAATAAAAAAATAAAACATATACATACACTCACACATATATACATACAAATATTCACATATACTTATGTATATATATATATATATATATATATATATATATATATATATATATGTGTGTGTGTGTGTGTGTGTGTGTGTACAGACAAATTACACTCATTGCAATATCACACATAGCACAATATGAACATAACCTTTAGAAATAATGTTCTTAAGATCTGATTAGAAGACCGAACATGGCAGTTTCTGGTTAGTAAATAGATTTGGTTAAAGTGTTAAGTTACAAAATGTGCCAATAGCATGTTTGTATATAGAAAGGCAGACAGAAAGAAGGAAGGAAAGAAATTGTTACATATGTACATTGGTTTTAAGAATATACTGTCAAGAAAAATAAATATAAGTCATAGTAAGTGACCTGTTGTTCCAAAGAAGCTTTACTAATGAGTGTCATTCTCTGACTAATCACATAACTCACTCTTTAGCCTTAGCTCTCTTAAAGAAACACTAATCACACACACACACACACACACACACACACACACACACACACACACACACACACACACACACACACACACACACACACAAAATGATAATATACTGCACTCTGCACCTGTGGCCATCTTTAATGCGACTAATAAATTTTAATCTGTGGCTATTCTGACCAACAATTTTTTTTTTGCTTTCAGTGGCATTTTGAACTGAATTCATACTTTCATACTGTATGTTACTGTATGTAATGAAACTGGGGAAACATAGTATAATAAATGAATGCAGCTCAACAGTGCAACTTTACACTGCCTGTTTGCCTGTAGAAGATTGCAGCACTTTAACCCGTTTCTTACACAGTTTTGTGAAATGGTTACTACTCTCTTAGAGCTTACAGAGTTTATTATACACTTTCCATTGTGCCTTACTTTGCCCATAGCTGCTACACTTACAAATGGGAGTGTTTTTGCATGTTTATTACTAGGCTCCATCCTTGATGCTAGGCAGTCTCCATCACTTAAAAATAAAAATTTAACAGTTACAAGCTTCATTTGTTCTCTTTCTCAGTTACATCTCTTATCTTGCACACTTCCAACTCTTCAGTCATATCTTTAAGCTAAACACTTAAAAATAAAAATTAAACAGTTACAAGCTTTATTTACTCTTTCTCGGTTACAACTCTTATTATATTGCACATTTCCAACTCTTTAGTCATATCTTTAAGCTAAAGGTTAGAAAGTTCTCCTGCTCTATATGCAAAAAACGGATCTTTTTAGATCTGCTACTTTCCTTAATAATCTCTCCCTGTTCATTTCAGCCTCCACATTCATTTCTACCTTTAATAAGGAACCCTGTCAAATTACCAATCTGACTGTCTTGTACTTTGTGTTTAAGATCAATCACATAAACTTCTCTTGATTCTGAATGCTTTGTCAGCTTTTGACAAATGTCTTACATATGGTTACTTCTCCCTTGGAGAACTCATCCACCCACCACTGAACCTTACTCCTTACAGATCTCAGCACATGGATCGGAAAATATAATGGGTGCTAATGCCAAGTTCAGACTGACCTGAGGAACCATTAAAGTTTTTCATGTGAAGACTGGCCAAAGGAATCATAGGAATCATAGACGCCGCCACATGTTCAAAAACCCTGAGAAGTTCCTTGGCAGATACCAGAGTTTGATTAAGAAACTCAGAATGACCTCTTGCTATATCTGTACTTTGTATAGAAAAATAGCAATGTTTAGAAGATATCCCAGGAAACCTATTCCATATGAAGGGATGACAGAAGATTTTTGTAAGTTCATTTGAAACCCCAGCCTGAGTAGGAGATTCTAAACACTTGTCAAGGACTCAACAACTGGACAAAATGTTTGCAAATATAAGACAATCATCTAAATGATGGGAAATGTGAGTGCCTTGAAGTCTGTAATAAGCAATGTAGTACAGGTTGTTAAGACTGTGATTTTAAATGCCCCCCTGCTGCTGAGGTTCTTTACAGACTTGGTAAGGGGAAAGATGAGTCAAGGGGTAAGCAAAATCTTTCAACTTTCCCTTTTAGAGTAAATAACATTTTTCTTCTACCCCAAGCTCTTTTTATCAAGAAGCAATTTACATAGCAAGGTCAGCATTCAGGATTTTAACAAGCAATGGCAAGAAGGCTCTAAAAAGGCAGGTACAATCTTTTAAATTCAAGGACAGTTTAAAAAAGTCATAATGACTATTTGCCTCTTCAGGCAGACAGAAAAGGAGAATTGAAACTTCCTTCAAACCAAGACAGTAGAAATGGCGAGGAAAGTAGAAGTGCAATTCCATCCTTTTCTGAGGACACATCCATGCTGGAACGTCAAAAGAAACGCAAAACAGACTCTGTTGGAATTTCCAACAGGGAGAAATGACAATACTTATATCCATCCTTGCCAACAAACTATGACAGAAGGGAAAAATAATGAAAACTGGTAAAAGACAGTGTTTCCTTTTAACAAAAATGAATGCAAGGTAGAGTATGAAATGATGAGACACTTGACACCGATAATTAACTATTTGCAATACATTCTTAGCTAAGGTATTAACAAAAGTTTTAGCCACAGAAGCCATCTTGTTGTTACAATGATCAAATTTCTGTTTTTTTTTCCTAGGGACATTGTTTAATGAAGACCGAGAAAGAGAAGGGATATTACCAAAAGCAAGAGGTCTCTTTCCTCAGCAACCCCATGAAAACCTTCCCAGTGTGTGCCCAGCACCTAAAATGGATGCTTCTCCCATGCCCATTTGAAACACTGGAACAGGTGAAGAGGATGTGTCTGACCACTGGTCCATGCTGGCCAGCGAGGTCACACCAGTGTGATTTGAGGAAACCAGTAAGTGGTCTGAGGAAACAGCAATGACCAGTGCAGAGTCACCTCCCATCATGAGGCACTAACTGAGCCTGCACTAAGTGCTTTAACTGCTTTTTCTTTTTAGGCACATTGGAAGAAAGAACAGCAGATCCAGGGTGAGCATCCATGCTGTAGCTAAGGAAGAAACCTGACTGCCGATAAGCTACAGTAGAAGGGTTCGGTCTGAAGGTAAGTTTTCACTTTGTTTACATAAGTGGCACACAACCTTTTTAAAATTTTTCAGTTCCTCCATAAATTTTTTACAATCAGCACACAAAACAGAGTTGCTTTCCCCAAAAATAAATGTAAGTCAAATCATGAACCATACATATGCATTACTTAAAAACACACAGTTTCTGCCCCAAAAAGTACACTTTCAGATAAATAAAATATACAACTTAATTTTGAAACTGGTAAAAATAAGCCTGTATAACTTAAACAGATACCTAATGACTAGAAAGCAATGCCTAGACTGTAAATGTGGTTATCGAGGAACCGATGAAGTCCCTGAAAAGCCAGTATTCTTAAAGAGATAAGCTACAATTCTGTCCAAAAATAGTTAAAAAAAATAGAAAATATCTTTCTAATAATTAGAAGAAGAAATAGTGTGGAATGGTTCCTCAAATGAGGGTCTTATCTGTCTGTCAGATAACTTTAGGCTGACTGCTGATCATCCAAAAGACTCTGAGAGATGCATCTACACAACACAGCAAGAAAGCACTGAAAAATTTTTAGTCACTTTGGCTGTTCATATAGCTCACAGGTTCATAGGTTCATAGAAGTTTATTCAGCTAATGGTCCTAGAGATCTTAAAAGCCTAGTCATATTTATCCTGACTTGCCCCAATTGTAGGAGGTTAGGTGAGCAACTTTTGTAGAGGTATGTACAGGTCTACGGTATTTAATACCGACTTCCTCTGTCCAAGAGGAATATCAGCACCACCCCAGAAGTGAGTTTACAATCACTCATCCATAGATCTTGGTTGCGTTTGAAGAGAGTCAGGGAAGACCTCTGGGAGGGGCTCTGTTTCATGTGAAATGGAAGCTTGTTCCAGACAGTGTCAGTCTCTGGGAGATGTATCTGTCTCTCCAGTATGACCTGTTCATGTCAGAGGCTAGGTTAAGATCCCTGGAGCAAGTGACCCTCATGCAGTTTGATTTACAAATGTGCAGAATTTCCATCAAGGCTGGGTCAGAGACTACCCTGTAAGCCAGGCACAGGTCACCCTTAGCAACCTGCAGGAGACAGAATACAGTCACAGAGCTTTCAGTCTTTTCACGTAAGACCTGTTTTGTGTACCCTACAATTTCTTAGTGAGAAACTTCTGTGGTCTCTCCAGTTGTTGCAGGTGTCTGGTGAGCTGCATGCAAAAGGGAACACTGTACTTAATTACTGGTCTGATGAGGTCTAAGTACAATGGAATTATAACATCCTTAGCTAGATACAATGCCTTTACTTATAAGATGTGCCACATAGAAGGATTTCCTTACTACTGTGGGTATGCGGTGGTCAAAGTTCAGATTGCTAATTAGCCTAAGTACCCTGATCACATACCACTGAGTCTACACTTAGGGGGTGCCGAATATAAAGTAATTAGCAGAGATGTTAGCTTTCCCAAGGGGAATAATAATGCATTTTTTTCATTTAGCTTTAATCCATGGCTTTGGCACCAATCACTTGTCTGCATTAACCCTGTCTGCAGTATATTAACATCATTGGTGGACTCGATATTGCTCCCAATTATTAATTGTCAGTGAACCTGGTCAGCCACAGGCTGTCCAGGTTTGTCTGGACTTCTGAGAAATAAATTCTCAACAGTAAAGGGTCCAGCATAGAACCTTGTGGTATGCCACTGATGACTGGTGTTTTGCCAGAGGTGAAGTCACCCATTTTGATGGGTCTATATTAAAATCGTGAAACCTCACTTACGTGAATACGGAAACGTCGACACATATATAGCAAACTGCGAAAACACCGAATGTCCTGTAGCGCGAAATTCGAAATGTCAAATAGCCATAATTGGCCCTTATCTAGTATAGCTCCCTAATGTAAGTGTGCAATAGTTACGGACCTTAGGGTTAGGGTGCAGGTTAAGGTAAGTGTGCACATAGTAACGCATGCAACCTTTACTTTAGGGTTAGAAGTAGGGTTATGTTAAGTGTATGTATAGAAATATAGTTGTGTAGCTGAACATATACGTAATTTATACTTTTCCCGTAGTTGGGTGGTGTTTGTTTATAGTTAGATACATTTGTGTGTAGTGAATGTTTGATTAGGATATGGGATATATGGGTGAAGTGTAGATATGGGGAAGTGTGGATTATTTATTTTGTTTGGGTGGGTAGCATGTAGCAGGTGGTGGGATTGGACAACTATGACGATTCGACATTTCAAATTTCGTGCTTTAGGACATTCAGTGTTTTTGCAGTTCGCTATATGTGTCGACGTTTCCGTATTCGCGTCCCAATTGGGACAGTTTCTGCATAATACCTGAGTGGGGGATTGTGTCAAATGCCTTTGCTAGGTCAAGATAAGTGGTATGCTCTGTCTTTTCCCTCATCCAGGGCTTTAGTGATTTTCTCAAAGATGTCAACCATGTTTAACAGGTATGATCTACTTTTAATGAATCCAAACTGGGTTCAGTCCAGAGTTTGGAGATTACCTATGTCCTTGTTAATAAGGTCCATAATAATTTTTTCCATGCTATTGTAGATGAGGCTAGTCAAGCTTATGGGCCTATAATTCCCAGGGCCGTTTGATGGTCCCAGTTTGTGCAGATGGATTACTATTGCTGTCCTCCATTCTGTCAGAACATAGTCAGTTCGCAGGTTATGGTTAAACAGGAATCCAAGTGGGTCTGCTAGGTCATGTTTTAAGTTCTTTAAAAGGCAATCTGGGATGTGGTCTGATCTCATTGATGACATGTTTTTGGCCTTGGAGAGAGCTGAGATGACCTCCTCTCTTGAGACAACAGGCTGAGGAATGGTGGCAGGTATACTTTGGGTGATGACTGGAGAGGACTGGGGATGAAGTCTGCTCCAAATCTGTCAGCTTGCAGGTTGGCTATTACCTCCATTTGAGTATTGGTGGTGTCATCCACAACCGCTTCAGTGCATAGCCGGGTATTCCCTTTTAGATTTTGGACATAGTTAAAGAATGCTTTGTGGTTATCCTTAGCTAGGGAAGCTAGTTTTGCTTCATAATTACTTTTGGAGAACTTGACAAGATCTCAGATTCGTTTGTTTAAGCTAAAGAGGGATCTCTTCCTCTGCTGAGCCAGTTCCCTCTTGTTCTTGGGCATTAGTTTATTTCTCTTGTTGTACAGCCTGTTTATAGTAGGGGTCCACAAGGGTGGCTTGTTTTTTTGGCAAGACCTGGTTTTAATCCAGTCAGGTATAGCCGATTCTATAAAACTGCTTAAGAGGTTATGCAGGGCACTGGTGTACACCTGTGCATAGAAGTCTATGTTATCTGCATTCAAGAGGTCTTTGAAACTTCTTATGCCATCATTTGGTAGGAGATCACTTGTCTTTGAAAAATTCTTAAGTGTTTTTGAACTTGATGGGGCATCTGGTCTTATAATTACATAAAAAAAGACTGATTTATGGTCAGATCTCACCAGGGAGGGCATCACATGGGGGGGGGGTGCAATGCTCTCCCATGTTAATAAGTACTATGTCCAGGACATTTGAGCCTCTTGTGGGTGTGCTGACATGCTGTTCTAGAGCATTTGCACTGACAAAGTCCAAGAACCTCTGAGCCAGCATGTTTGTCGTCAGGTATGTTTACTAGTCGATGGTAGGCTAATTAAAATCACCCATGAATAAGATGTTGAGCTGTATGTCAAGTGACTCCAGTAAGTTCAGATATGCAGTATGCTTTTCCTGTTTCATGGTGGGTGATCTATAGTTAGCTATAATGTGGTGGGGGCTTTGCCTATAGTTACTTGGACATAGGAGTAGCTCAAGAGAGTCACACTGTTTGACAAGTATCAAGGTGTACTTATCCTTAATGAAGATGGATATACCCACTCCTTTGGTTATTTTATGCTCAGTTTATAGTATGAACATATGAAAGACATTGTAGCCCTGCATGGACAGGGTGCTTTCAGCTCCTTTGAACAATGTCTTAATGACTGCACAGATGTCAGCACTTCCAAAGTGAGGAGTGCTTCCAGAGAGTGCAGTTTCTTATTTAGACTCCTAACTCCTTCCAAAAAATGGCTCAGCCTATAAGCAGCCAGAGTGACAGTAAGTATGAGGATGAAAGCTTTTAGAAGCTGGCCAGTGTTTCTATCCTTGGCAGGATACAACTTATGGACTATTGCAGCAGTGAGAATGATGAACATCTTTACGATCAAATTAGATACTCTTTGAATAGATAATAAGATGGTCATGTAGGTAGCAGACCAGCAAGATGAAAGAACACAGAGGATCATCTACTCACACTTAATGGATACACTCTACTAAAGAAACGCAAAAAGATGAAAGAGTAGATGAATGAATCAGACACCAGCTGTTAAATTCACCACTTATAAAAAAATAAAAAATTTAAAATAAAGTAACAGAATAAGCACTTTCATCACCAAACCTATCACTATGGAAATGAGACTTCACCAGACTGCAATAGGTCATACATTCATTTAAATTGTGCACAGGTCATCTGATAGCATGACATGACTAGAAATCACATGATTTTAAACATCCAATTGTAAAAGGCATCTATCACATGACCAATCCAACTTTAACATTTCAAAGCCCTCCATTTTTTTAATATCATTTAAAGTTCACTGAGGAATTTAGTCGAAAATTACTGTGTTTATTCAAGACCATTTGCCATTTGCAGTATTCCCTGCTATGTTCCTTTATATTGTTACATGCAAAATCAATATAATACTGAATAGAAACCTTTTAAAACTAGAACAAACTGTAGTGCATTTAAAAGTGCATTAGAACCATATTTATTTTTAATAGCTCTAAGATGTTCTATTCTATCTCACAAATTTCTGATGACCTTACCTACATAAAATCTTCACATGAACAACAAACTGCCATGTGTACTACATATTCTGATGTACAGGAAACAATACCAGGCAGACTTACAGTAGTACGTGTATTTTCATGAAAGGTCCAAGGACTATCATTAATAAACTTACATGTGCTACAACTGTGGCACTTGATAGTTCCTATAATCTGTTAGGGAACTGTGTCACTTATTATTTTCTAAAATATTTTTAATGTTATGTCTCCTCTTACTAACAAATTTGGGTGATTCACTCCCCCCCAGTTTGAACACTTCATTGTTACCCTTTAATATTTTTCAATTTTTCTTTACTATTTTTTAATACTTAAGCTGTCTACATTATATGTCAGACACATGGTAGCAGTCCAGTATAAGTTAGTTCATGTCATATCCCCACTAATGGAACCAGTAATATTTTCTGGGGGTTATGCAAACAAGCTTCAAGGTACCCCCAAAACCTAAATCTGTCAATTAGTTCTGAATCTGTTTTAAGATTCTTAATACTAGTAAACATAGACTTGAACACATCAGTTTTTTTTGTTTGTTTTAAAGGGCACTTAATGAAGAAGGAAATACAAGTTGTGTTTTTATAATTAATACTTGTAGATATGCTGCCATCTTTCTTATAAACCAACAAATCCAAAAAGGCGACAGAAGTGCAACTATACTGACATGAACATTCTAAGAACTCTGCTGCTTGATTCAGAGCATCAATGAAAATTTGAAACTCCTCTATGGATCCTACCCACACTAAAACAATGTCATCAACAAACCTGGCATAATATTTGGTCTTACTAAAATCACGTTTTTCTCTATAAAACCCCCCCCCCCAATATGCCATCTCTAGATTAGCACCATTTGGGGCCATGGTGGCCCCCATCTCCATCCCTCTGAGTTGTTAGAAATGTATATCTTTAAATAAAAAATAACTGTGTTTTAAAATATTATTTACAAGACAGTGTAAGAAACTTTTCTGTGTGGAAGATTTTCAGTTCATATATTTCTAGTTATCCTTTCTGTGTACTTAATAAGGTTTTTCGACTGGAAACAGACTGCCTGCCTTGCTTGGATTACTTTCGAATACTTAATAATGCTGTACAATTATATATTTTCTATTATTATTTTTTGTTTTGTTTTGGTTTTGACTTAAGATGATTTTAAGTTTGCTACTTCTACTACTATTGTCTGATCTGATTAATATACAGTGATTAACTAGAAATATGTGGACTGAAAATCTTCCACACAGAGAATTTTCTTACACTGTCTTGTTTTTGTACCCACTACACTTTAGTGGGTTGTTTTGAGACTTCGGGGATATCACTGAGATTACTTTTTTTTTAAAAATATTATTTAAACACTCCACTACAAATCTGATTTCACTAACTGTCATGCCATTCTCACTCATTGCTGATCCATTCAATCCCCACATCCTGGGGTGTGACTGTCTACAGACAGCTAATGTCACCAAAGACTCATGTTCAGTAATATGTAGACAATTTATGTAATATGTAGACAATATTTAATGTGAAAAGAATCTCCAAAAAAAGATGCACTGTTAAACATTGTGTTTTAAAATCATTTATAAAATGAGACAGGGGCTCTAATTTGGATTTCCTTGCAGAAACAATAAGTTGTAGGGGGGGATCACTTTCATTTTTGTGCATCTTGAGGATCCCAAAGATAACACCTGTGGCAGTATCTTTTATTAAAAGGCAAATATACATTACTTGTGAAATCCTTCCTTTTAAAAGGTTTTCATATAGCCAGCTATTTATGAACTAATAGATATGGGTTTGTCTACATGGTAGTGTAGCACCATGGAGCAAATGTTGGGGCTGTTTTTTTCAATGCCCATACAAATGACACTTACAGAAGGTCTGGAAGGAATAATATTCCAATTTGCTAAAGATAAAAGATATGCAACAAAATGATACTCAAAAAGGTACAGAAAGGATGGAAAAGGGGCTTGTAAAGACTTAAAGAATAGTGTAAAACATTCTTACTTAAAGTCACAACAAAACAATCCAAAGTAATGTACATGGGAAGCAATAATGTGCAAAATGAGTACAATTGAGACAGAAGAAACACAAGTCACTTTATTTATTGCTTTCTTGTCTTTGTTTACCATGAAAGTCCTACTGGGCAACAAACCCCTTTTCAGTGGAGACCCGGGAAGAAAAGCCCCATAAAAAGAAACACTGTACATACACTCAGTTTGAAAATAACTACATCATTATAAAACAAATGCAGAGCAAATGTATTCACACAAAGATAATAGAAGATTGATATACAAAAATGTGTATGACTGTAAACTCAATAAAGAGAAAATTAGGAGTAAAACTGAAAGATAGTAGGCAAATAAGACAAATAAGTACCTTTAGAACAAGCAATTGAGACTATTAGGTAACCATCAAAATAAGCTTGCACGGTGATGAGGATAAGACTACAGTAGGTTAAATATGAGAAAAAAGGATTAATGCTAGAGGTGTGAAAATGAGAAAGGTAGGAAGAAAACATGAACAGAGACCAAAGTTTAGCAGAAGGAATGAAAAAAGGTAGTGCTAGTATTTAGAATGAGAAGAGAAAGAAAGGGTAAAATGGTTAGGTAAATTGGGGAGGGAGAGAGTGAGAGGGTAAGATGTGGAGATAGGCTGTTAAGGGGATATGATACAGAGTTGGGAGATGAGAAATACAAGACAGGTGGGTAGGCTAGATATGGGAGAAGTTAAGGATTTTCTTTACCTTCTAACAAAAGAAGGAGTGAGAAAGCAGTAATGAAGGCATATGGTATACAGGCATTTTAAGAAAAAAAACATTGTCTGTAGAAAACAAGGAGAAATTATTTTTTCTAGCTATTTAGTAAAATCCCTTCTAGACTACTGTTTGGAATTCTGGCGAACTTATTTTTATACAATATCAGAAGCATAGCTAAGTGGGTTAAGGAGGCAGCCGCCCTGGACTACAAAGTGTTAGATTGCATTTTATGTATCTATGTATTTACTTATTTATTTAAGAAGAAGTTATGTACTTATCAAAATGTTCCATGTGAGTTGTTCATCTCACCTTCATTCTTACTGATGGGTTCGGAGACAATCCCTGAGCTCCAAGTCAGTCTACTACAAAACTCAAGGTCTTCAAACAGCTTGAGGCCAAGTCCCAATCCCATGATGCACCTAGAGTTGCCTCAGATCTTGTTTGCTACGTATAACAATACCATATGTCATTCTATCACTCCCTAAGAGAAGGCATAGAAGGGTTGAGCAACCAGGATGGATCCAGCATCTCAGTCTTCTAAAAGCCCAGGAGGGGGTAGGAGGGAGGGACTTAAGAATGAACAACTCACATGGAATGTTATGGTAAGTACATAACTTCTTTATGTGAAGTTGTTCTATCTCGCCATTCATTCTTACTGATGGGCAGCGTCCCAAGCACCATCTACCTCGGGTGGCTCACTGGAGTATATTTTTCAGGACAGTGGATCCAAAGGAGGCCCTGTCAACTTTATAATGAGTGATAAAGGTATGAGGTCTTGACCAAGTGGCTGCTGCACAAATGTTATCAATAGGAAGTCTGGCAGAAAAAGCAGAGGATGCAGAAACTGCTCTGGTTGAGTGAGCTTTAATTTTATGCTGTAAGGGCATACTGGCAGCTGAATAAGCAAAGGTGATACAATCAGATAACCATTTATATAGAGTTGTTTTAGCCACTGGCATACCTATCCTGGAGTCTGAAAAGGAAACAAAAAGCTGTTCAGATTTCCTAAAATCTTTTGTTCTATCCAAGTAAAATCTTAGCTGTCTGTGAACATCAAGTTTGTGCAGCATGTACTCTAGATTGTTGGAGTGATTGGGGAAGAAAATTGGAAAATCAATAATTTGGTTAAGATTAGTTTCAGTGCAAATCCTGGGCAAAAAGGAGGGGTTTGTTTGAAGTGAGACTCTAACAGAATGGAAAATCAAGTAAGGAGGTTTAATGGACAAGGCCTGAATCTCTGACACACTGAGGGCAAAAGTAATAGCTACTAAGAAGAAAGTCTTCTGTGACAAAAATTTGAGGTCACATGAGGAAGCTGATTCAAATGGAGGAAAAAGGATGCAGGAAAGCATAAAATTTAGATTCCATGGAGAACAGGGAGATTTCACAGGTGGTCTGGGGTGAAAAGTCCCTTTGAAAAAGGCTTTGGATAATTTGTGTGACATAATATTCAATCCTTCGAATCCAAGATGAAAATTAGAAATGGCAGCCAAATGACCCTGAATAGTTGCTGCTGCAGCTCCATTGTTGAAAATCATGGTCAAGAACTATAAAATGGAGGCCACAGGGACTTGGTAAGGATCAATATTGTTTTTAGAGGCCCATACAGAATTTTTTTTCCATTTGCTAGGTATGGTTTCCTCATAGAGAATTTATGAGAGGACAAGAGAATTTGCTTAGTCTCATTGGAAAAGTTATGGAACCTGGCTATGATGGGAATTGGGGCAGCCAAGCTGTTAGCATCAGGGACTGCAGAAAGGGATGAAGTTCCCCCGATGAGTGTGTCAGAAGGTCTGGAACTGGGTCCAGAATCCAAGGGTCCTCCAAAAGATGAAGTCAAAGGAAGGGGAACCAAATCTGATGAGGCCAATGAGGGGCTATTAGAATGATGGTCCTTCTGAGGGCTTTTGCTTTCTGTAATATCTTGGGTATCAACAGGATTGGTGAGAATGCATAGAGGAGACCCAGGGGCCAATCATGAACAAGTGCATCTTTTGGGGCTTCTCCCGGGGGGGGGGATCAGGGCAAAATAGCTTCTGCATTTCGTGTTCATGTGAGGGCAAAAAGGTTGCAACAAGGCTGGCCCCACTTGTGGAATATCCTGTCCGCTATTTCTTTCTTGAGGGACCACTCATGAGGCAACAAAATTGCTCTGCTCAGCTTGTCTGCTATCACGTTGGATTTCCCTGGGATGTGCATTGCTAACAGAAAGCACTGGGTGGATATAGCCGACTACCATACTATTAGGGCCTCGCAGCAAAGGGGATATGACCTGGTTCCTCCTTGTTTGTTCAAGTACTAGACCACTGACATGTTGTCTGTCTGAATCGCAATCGTACACAGAGGAAGAGAGTCTTGGAAGTACTGCAATGCCACAAGTACTGCTCTCATCTCTAACACATTGCTATGCAGGTGTGTCTCTTGATCGGTCCATGTGCCTTAGGCTGTCTTTCCCTGAAAATGCCCCCCCCACCCTATCAGGGAAGCATCCGTGGTCACTGTGGCCACTGGTGGGGGTAAAACAAAGGGACGTCCTATCGTGACATGAAGTGAGGTCAACCACCACTGAAGATCCTTTTTGCAGGAGTTTGTGATCATTATCAGGTGAGACATGGGAAGCTCTTGGTAAGACCATTGAGTGAACAACAGCCACCGCAGTATCCGCATGTGCATGCGAGCCAGCGGTATGGCCAGAATTGCTGCTGCCATCATACCTAACAATTTTAGAACTTCTGATGCTGGAGCCTTGTTTTTGGATATCAGAATGCAGACCTGCTGATAGAGTAATAAGACTCTTTCTAATGGAAGTCTTAGCATGGTGGTGGTGGTGTCCAGTTCTGCTCCAATAAAGATGATATGCTGCAATGGCAACAAGGCAGATTTTTCTGAGTTTACTGTAATGCCCAGCTGGCTGCAGAGTGACAGAGTAGATTCCCTGGCTTGAATGAGTTGATGCCTGGTGGTGGCGGTAAGGAGCCAATTGTCTAGGTACGGAAACATCTGGAATCCTAAACTTCTCAGGTGAGCCATGACTACTGCCATACATTTGGTGAACACTCTGGGGGCTGTAGTGAGACCAAAGGGCAGGGCTCGAAACTGGTAATGATTGGCTCCCAGCCAGAAATGCAGATGATCCCTGGATGGTCTGGCCATTTTTATGTGGTAGTAACGCATCCTGGAGAGCTATCAAGCACATCCAATTGTCTTTCCCTAACAAGGGAAGTATCGACTGAAGCGTGACCATCCAAAACTTCTCTTTCTTGACAGATTTGTTTAGCCTGCTGAAGTCCAATATAGGTCGCCAGTCCCCTGTCTTTTTTGGAACTAAAAAAAATCTTGAGTAAGTTCAGGATCCTGTTTAGTCTGCTGGGACTGGTTGGATGATTATTCTTCTTAGCAACATTTGGACCTCTACTGTTGGTTGTTCCCTGTAACTGGGTGGAACATCCAGGATTTTCCTTGTTGGTGAAGGGGGTGTAGTGAAAGGAATGAAGTATCCTCTGGAAATTATACTTTCTACCCAGTTGTCATTTGTTATTTTGAGCCAGGAATCTGGGTACAAAGATAAGCGACCCCTGACTGCCTCCAGAGTAGGACAGTCAGGCCTCCTTTCAGGAGCGCTGGTAGGGCTTCCCAAATAAGTGATCTCTGTCACCCTGGTTTTGGGGACCCCCTCTGCCGCGAGGGCAGCATCTTCCATTATTTCCCCCTCTTCTGCCCCTGAAGGGCAGGTTCACCATGTGTGTCCTGAAAGGCTCCTTGGGCTTTTCGGAACCACATTTTCCCTCCCCTTTGAGCTTTAGGTTAGGGTCTGGTAGGGGTGGAAAAATGGACTCCAATAGCAAACAGAGTCTTTCTTTCCTGCTCACACCTGGCCAAAGTTTCCATGACTTTGCACCCGAAAAGAGATGAGCCCTCAAAAGGGGTATTCACAAAGGATGACTTGAAGGGCCCCATGAAGAAACATAAGTGCATCCAGGAGTGCCTCCTAAGAGCATTTCTTGTTCCTGCTGCCCTAGTCGTTCCATCAGCTGCATAAGAAATGAGGTGCATGGACGAGTTAACAATGAAGTTGTGGGTAGCAAGCTGGGAAGCAACTCTGTCTGAAGCTCCTGTAGCTACTGTACCCTGAAGAGTATCTCCCAGCTCTTTAAGGAGATCTCTTTGTAGTCTCGTGAAATGGGTTAAGTAGTTGAGCAAACAGAGTGCAAAAGTCGCTAAACTAAAAGTGCACTTCCCATATCTATCCATGATCCTAGAATCTCTGTTAGGTTGATGGATAGAAGAGGAAGTTTTTGACATTTCCTTTTTTGTGGCTGCCACCACCACAATGGCATCAACTGGCACACCTTTGGTCAAAAAAGATTTGTCTTGAGGAGCAGAGATAAACTTATTAGGCCTCCTAGGGACAGGCTCCATGGTATCCAGAGACTCCCACACCCTTCATGAGACCAGCTGCATCAGCTCAACGAAGGGCAGAGACACCCAAGAGGTGGAGGGCTGAGACCTGAATGCCTTCAGGAGAACCGACTCGTCTTCAGTAGGGTTTTTGGACTGCCAGTCAGCCCTCTGCCTAAGATTTCTAGTATCTCAGCAAATGAGATATTCTCAGAGGGGGACACTGGGGACCCTTCTGATTCATCCAAGTCAGTATCAGATGTCAGGGACTCCTGTGAGGAGTCTAGATGTTTCCTCTTACAAACTCTCTTCCTGGAAAGCTCATCAGTGGGAACTTCTGGTGAGGTCTCGGAATAGTATGGGCCACCCAATGGGGCTTCCTGAGGCTCTGGGTCTCTATGCTTGGTTAGGATCTGTGAAGCATAAACAGACACATGCGCTTTATGGGAGGAAGAAGCTGGACTTGAGGCTGAGGATGTCTTGGGAGACATAACTCTCTTCATGGCTTCGAAGGCACCCCTGCTCTGATGTGAAGGGACCAACAGATCCAAGGAAACCGTTGATACCCCCAGCACCGGGACAGTGGGTTCCGAGCCCGAGGTAGGAGCTGAGCTCATCTGAGCCTAAGCTCTGAGAGGCAGAGTGGGAACCAACAAGTCAGTCCAACTATCCTCCCCAGACCCGACCAGAAAGTGTCGGCTCCTAGAGTCCTCGATCGGCACCAAGGACGTCAGAGTAAATGGAGCCAAAGACAGTGGAGCAGGCATCGGCTCCGAAGTCTCTACAATCAACAAGTCTGACTCCTCCGGCTCTGAAGGACCAGTACGGCTCGGAGGAAGAAGAGTTGTAGCTGGCATAAGGGTCTTCAGCTCCAAAGCCACTTGGGTGGGAGCCGATAACATTTTTGAAAAGGCTGGTGCCTGTAACAGCTTCTACATCACATGATCCACATCCACATCAGCAAGGCAAATAGAGGACCAAGATGAATGGACCGAAGGTGGTACTGATTGTAATACAGGAGACTTAGGTATTTCAGATACCGGTTCCAGGACTGGGGTCTGGCTCCGAAAAGATAAGACTGTCGGCTCCAAAGTCTGTGGAGCTGACGTTGAAGATTTCTTGGATTTTTTTGTCTCAGAAGTCTTAGAAGACTTTGAGGACTTACTGGATCCATCTTCGTCACTCAAAGCTTCTTGGAAGGAAGGTTTCAGCAAACCTCTATCATTCAACTTCTTCTTTCTCTCCTGGAGGACTCTGAAAGAGAAAGAATGGCATACGGAGCAGTTATCCTGTAAGTGTAAAGCTCCTAAACAATACACACAATCGACATGACTGACAGTGACAGACATTTTTTGGCCACATTTGGGGCACTTTTTAAAACCTGACGTGGGATGTTTATCTTGATGGTCACCCATACTGTACCAAACACAGTATTAAACAAGATATTTGTCAAACAAAGACTATGAAAATTAAACAGTAACCAACAGTCAAAGAACCTTTGGAAACAAAATCAGACTGAAGTCACACACACACAAGTAATTATCTAGAAAGAGATAAATATTAACTGTGACAGAAAAACTCTGTCTAAAGACACACAATATCAAATGTTAAGCAGACTATACTAAAGTGATAAAGACAGCTGCAATTTCACACACACTAAACCTTATCTAAATTCTAAACTAAGCACACTCTAAATAAACCTTATCTAAATTTTTATAAACTGTGACAAAAGGTCACTAAGTAAGCACACTCTAAGTACAACACACTTTAAACTAAGCCTACAAAAAAGAGGCCAACTATATATTTGTAAGAAAGCACACCAGGGAAAGGGAACTATACTATTAAGCTAAAAGAGCTTATAAAAGTATTTAAAACTACTATCTAGTCGAAGCTATGAAGATTAATAAGAAATATTTGTAAAATAAAGGTTTTACTGGCCCAAGCTAGTGAGAACCTCCGATCTGTTGCAGCGGCAAACTAGATCTGAGCAAACTCTAGGTGCATCATGGGATAGGGACTTGGCCTTGAGCTATTTGAAGACCTCGAGCTTTGTAGTAGGCCGACTCGGAGTCGAGGGAGCGGCTCCGAACCCATCAGTAAGAATGAACATCGAGATAAAACAACTTCACATCATTTGTTTACCGGGACAGTCTGACCTGGAACAAAGCCAATTTTCAGAAGAGACCCAGGGAGAAATGCTCCAGATGCATGTCTTTGTAAGGCAAAGATCAGGCATGATCAGCTGATCCAGACTGCTCTTCAGTGCACACCACTATTTCTTAATAAATGTCAGTACTGTATTTGTAGTCAAAAGAGAAGCACTGTATCACTCAGTGTGTGATACAAACTGTAGCAGTTTAAAATATATATATATATATTTTTTTGGGGGGGCAGATTGGGGGATGGCATCAGACACAAAAATATCTAGCTATAGTTCTGTACAATATAGATAAGTTAGAGGCAGCGGAACTGAGGGCAACAAAATCAATGACTGGTCTTCCACAGCTGTCCTATACAGAAAAAGTTTAAGTGCCTAATATGATGGTCATGAAGATTGGAAGAAAATTCATAAGACAGAAGCATTTTATTGCCTTAAGGGAAGTGGAACAGTTCAAATGAGTGAATTCTTTCATAGGTTCATACTAGGATTGAAGTCTAGTAGGCCATGGAGGAGTCTAAGCCAATTCCCAGTTGCCCCCACGCACTGTCTGGTTAAGCGACTTGCTTGAGGTCACACAGTGAGTACGCAAATAAGGGCTGAGGGGAATCATACCCTGCTCTACAAAATCTGCAGATCACAACTTTAACCCTCTGCACCAATTACCAGTCTTTCACAAATAAATGAGCTATTGGTTTGGATTTACAGCTTGCCCAGAAGAAGAAAAGGAAAAGCAGGCAGGCTAGATGGGTCAAGCATCAGTGACTTACCAGAAAAGTCAAACATTTTATGACAGACAGCAATATTATAGATGTTCTGCAAAATCAAGGACATCTGAGAGCAATGCCTAATGTCCTGACATCCTCTGCACTCAATCATCCCATTTATTCTCCATGAGGCTGGTTCATTCATTCTCAAGCCATGGCAAGAGTCCAATGTCCCATTTATTCTGTTGTCTGGGTGAGAATTCAGTGGCCCTTTCATTTTCACTGGGTTAAGAGTCAGCTGTGGAGGCAGGCCATATTTCTAATTGGTACATCACCTCCCTAACATTTCCTCTTGTGCTGTGGCTGCTTTGGGTAAAGTGCATATGTGCAATGGCAGGATATTTACAGTGGTAGATCCAGGAATTTGCAGAAATTGGTATGCAGTCTTGAAGGTAGACCATTGGGGTTTTGTGGGATGTGAGGCTGTGGAAAGTAGACTTCCTGGGTTGCTCTGACAGCAGTACACATTAAGCAATATAAATTCAGTTGCACTTCACTGTATTACTGCTTTGGTAGTCAAAATAGGCAGCTCCTATCAAGCACCCAGAAACTTTACATGACAGTACTATCTGTTTCAAGGCACATAAGAAATTGTTTTTTAGTTATGTCAAGTCTTAGTCCCTGTCCATGGTGGCATGGCAAACAACTGAACCATACACTGTAACATAAATATCTGTGTTATGTGTTACATGAAGGAGCATTACGGAAACATTCCACAGTTTTTTTTGTACAGTTACAGTCTTTTTTTTCTTTTTTACGGTTACAAGCAAGTTTTTACTCTTGTTCTCTTGTTCTGTCTACCAGCTAAACTGAGCAACAGACTTAAAATGATGTAACTATAAAGAAAATAAGGAACAAGCATTACACAGCAGCAGTTTTAATTAAAATATTCTATTGGTCTGAACAGTATTTGACAATGGGGAAGTGAGCATCTCAGTGTTACTGGTGGTAAACTTTCAGGTGGAGGAATTGAGTGCCCTACTCCCCCGACCCAATACGATTCCAAATGTACCTGGACTTGATCGGATATAAAATACTGCAGTAGGCAGATGGTGCAGTTTTTCAAAATAATTAATGAAAAATATTCCTGTACTTCACAAGTTAACAACTACCCAAAGCTTTTAAGGAAAAGCCTGATCATGGCAGATTCATGACAGGAACGCAATCTGGAAAAGTTAAAATAAATAAATTCAAAATTTAATGAATAGAAGTGATACTTAAAATGTTGAATCTGCTTGTAACTGAACACAAGCTGAAGTTCATCTCAGTTAGCTACGCTCAGAGCTAAGTCCTCATAGCAAAACAGAACAATGGCATACTGCTGCCACCTTCAGTATAACTAGTGCTGTATTTGTTAACATATAATTCAGAAGTCTGAATAAATAGCAACAATTATAAATAAAAGCTACCTCAGAAATAAACTAATTTTTTTAAACTTATATAAACAATGGTTTCCTCCCACATTCCAAAGACATACAGTAGGGACATACAATAGGTCAAGTTAGCTAGCTGGGTTGTGGATTAAAGTATCTTGCCCTTTCACGTTTTCAGCTTAAATTTTGCCATTAAGTCTGGCAAGTGAATATTTGTGTTAATAAACTGGAATATTTGTATCCTTTTTTGGAGGGGGATAGCCAGCTGTGCTGTGGATGTCCTCTTCACTTGGTTGGTTTAAACTCTACCCTTAAGGTACATGTGTGTGAATAAATCTGAATATGTATGCTTTTTTTTTTTGGGGGGGGGGGGTAGTAACTTTGCCCTTTTCAGGTTATTTGAAAGACTGGATAGTTTGCATTTGTAGTAGGTGGACTGGACACTCTAAATTGGCCCTAGGCATGAGTGTGTGTGTGCGAGTGTGTGATGCACCCCCTGAGGAGGGTTAGGCCTTGGGCTAGCAACCCAATCCTGTAAAACCTGTACCTGGCACAGAAATGAGTGCTGCAGGATGCTCGTTGCCTGATGTGCTGAATACACGGGAGCGAATCCAGGATATAAACAATAACACCTACCATCTTGGCTGTGGTCAGTTACAACCTCTAAGAAATGTGAAAACTGCAACTTATCACATAAATCTGTGTCACATTTCATTACAAAATGATATGACGGCTAAATAAATAAACAACAAAAAGCCTATGTTTTTACTACGGTGGGATTAGGCCCCCCCATACCCTACAAAAATGGTATGCTTCCACATCACTGCAGACTAAATGTATTAACTGCAGTATGTCATCATAAAGGAAATGTCTGGTTTTGTTAGAGAACCAAGCATTTCCTGTATTTGAGACAGTGCAGCCTCACATGACCTTAAAATCTGGTGTCACATCTAGATGAAATGGAAAAGTCCTTTGCTGGAAATACTATTTTGCTCTGAACTAAAAAGGCAGGTGTGTCTCTTAATGGTACTCCGATACCATGCTTCTGAGATTAGGCTTACATTAACATATTTTTCAAATGCTTACCTGAAGTCTCCCATACCATATTCAAGAGGTTAGTTTGCAAAGTATAATGCCCCAAACAGTTACTCTAGTTCTAAAATCCAATACCTAGAGCATATGTCTAATAGCAGACTGTTGTCATTTAGCAATTGTACAGGGTTAAGTTAAAGTGTGCACACAGTGAGAAACTAGGTTGAGAAATAGATACAAGCAAGCAAAAAAAACAAAGAAGGATATTAAAATAGTCTGCCTAGCACCTGCAGCAGTGAACAGGAAGTCATAGCTCTGAGGACATCACTGCATAACCAGTGACTCATGCACAATTCCTTCTATTTTGTTAGATCATTAGATGCAACATGCATGCATACATACTGAAGACAATGAACCCCTCCTCTCTACGTTCCCAAGCATTTAATGCATCCATTCCTTGAGTGTGGATACATTTAGGAGAGTGGGTGTACCTAGGATCCGCCTATCACATCACAGTGGACATAGACGTAGAAGTTGTACGCAGACTTGTATTTAGTAGTGTGGTGTCTGTGCACTCTGTGTTTTACTTACATCTGGTCTTATTTTCCCATTCCTTATGTCACCATTACTTGTCAATATCTTTCACAATGTCTTTCCAAAAGGCTGACACTCGCATTATTTGCTGCACCTGTATGCCACATTCAGCCAGTCACAGCTGGGACAGCTGTATGCCCCATTATGACATGCTAGCTAACATATGTCCCCTCTGCAGCCTCTGCACCATTCACAGCAATCTTTCCTCAGAGGAAAAACATGTGGTACTTCCTGCAAAGAACTTTTAAATTTCAGTCAGCTAGATTGCTGGGTTTCTACAGATGTGCTTCTGACAGCCAGTCTTTTTACTGAAATGCTTTCTTATTGTAGCACTACAAAAAGGTAATATGTTCAAAGTTAGTCCAAAACTTTGTTGGTGAATGATAAAGGCCTACTGATGAAGCATTTACAACTTGAAAGAAATGAAAATGTGCATTCAAGCAAAGACTTAGCAGTAGTTAGAGGTAGACATGACTTTTATGACTCAAGGGGAATATAAACATATATTTTCTACTACAGTTGTCCATAGTGTTCAGACGAAACTTATTAGGATACTTATAGCATGCATTGCTCTCACACCAAAATGTAGTTTGCACTCCTACATAAAACCTTTTAATTACTATCATAATGGCTACTGACAGGAAATTAGAAGAAACAGAGAGTCTGTACGGTCATATATTAACATTGTTCCATTCATTCAGAAAATGCTATAAATCTGATTAGCTACAAATCCAATAACCATGTCTATGGTATTATTATTATTACTACTATTTTTGTCAGATCACTTTTGATAGAAATATGACCGGATGAACGTCTTTACTTGAGAATTCAACTGGATACACAATGCTGGAACTCTTATAATCACTTTCAGTCAAACTTGATATGTTTAGTGATATTGCAATAACAGCCACAATTGTTAATTTCTTTGAAAGAAAAAAAAAACATATTAAAAATGCCTTGAAATAGCCTTAGGAGCAATCTATAACTTTGATAAGTATAAAATTAATATAGTTAAAACGTCGGTAGAATCATTCATTGTGTTAGGTACAATTAGGCAAAACCACTTTTAACACCTCGGAGTTATAACTAACCTGGGCTTCACCATCTGGTGAATTGCTAGTCTGCTCTTGTTTTAAACTTGACCAGCTAAAGATATTTTTCTTGAAGCTTACTAGTGGACAACCAAGATGTAAGCTGGACTACTTGGCTTTTCATTTGAATTCTATTACTTTGCTTAAACACAGACAAATGTAGCCTGATGAGCTAAAATGCCAGATACATATACTTGGGCTTTTGTTTTGAATATCCTCATTAGTCTCTGGCTTTAACCCGGACTACTAGCATACCTCTCAACCTCTCAGTACAAGAAATATGGACAAAGCCTAAAATAATGGTGGGACAAATGGTCAAAAATAGGGACACATTTTAAATATCACTGTTATAAATTTAGAAAGTTATTAGAATAACAGGAGAAATGTTAGCATGCATTTTCTGAAGGATACAAAGTCTGAAACTCAAATGTATGTCGTTATTTAGAAACTTCAACAATCTGTAATTTACCAGAAAAACACACATTTTATGAGAATCAGACCAAAAATATGTGACAAAAATCTGGACGTTCTGCAAAAATCTGGACAGCTGAGAGGCATGACTACTTGCCTTTCAAACTCTCATGACACACATTCTACTATTTTATTAACCAGGCACAGCTTACTATAAGCAATGCATGTTTACATAAATAGTACTGGGAGAATTTGGAACATAAAATAATTCAGAGTATTGGACAATATATAATGTAGCTTGGACATTTATTCAGAACCATTTTCTGAAATATGCAATCTGTGCCACAATCGTCTGCATGTTGGATGAGTCTGCAACAAGTAAGTTATGAGAGCCAGTACATGCAATAATGGTAGAACAGCTAGCAGCAGCTGGAGTTTTACAGGACTCAGCAGCAGTACCACTCCTATGTTATGCATAATAAATAAACAGTAACTGGTAGGGAGGGTAGTCTTTTTTAAATGACAACAGCACATCTGAACAGGAAGTCATCAGTGCTCCAAGCAGTATGGATGCACTATGATATCAGAAAAATATGACAGATGTCATTGAGTGAGTGACCAACCTAAAAGACCACAGAGGGACTGTGGGTAAAGCTTACCTAGATTTGTATAAGTAATTAAAAGGAGTCACACACATGGGATTGTTAAATAGTCTAGGCAACCTGAAAGTGGGTGCCAGGGTGGTAACTTGCATAAAGACTGTGGCTGGAAGGTGACATGCAGAATATAATGTAAATGAAAAAGACCGAATATAAGTTAATCAAGTTTGAGTTTAAAGGTATTAAGGTAATTCAGCTCAAGTACTATCACAGGTAAAATAAAAAATAGCATTAACAATAATTAGAGCACAATGAAACGAAGACATAATTAAAAATTACACAGTTGCATAAAAACTACAAAATATCATATGCCAAAGAAAATAAATTAGCTTTTTTAAGGGAATAACCTATTACTGGATAAAGGAACACTGCCTGCACATGTAACTGGATGAACTGAAATGTTTCAACTTACTAAATTGTGTAATTTGAGCCCTGCAAAATTAAATCATTATCAAAATCATATAGTTGATTAAAATGTACAAAATTTTATATGTCAAAGAAAATAAATGAGATTTCAGGGATGTAACTATACTTCTGGATGAAGAAACAATGCTCATACACATGTGCACACACAGGAGTACTAATGGGAGGGGCAGAGGGGATGGTCTGCCCTAGGAGCAAAAGTACAGTTGTGTACACTTACCATAAATGTAGATGTTCGAGTGTATTCACTGTCGCAGTCATCACATTTGGGTTATCTGCTTGCAGTAGCCCTCAGTTGGCCTGAATATCAAAGTTTTGGGTCCTGTGTCAGTTGCTGTCTCATCTTCCATGACGTCAGGTAGTCAGGGGTATAAAGCATGCAGCCAACGCCATAACATCAGTTTTTCTTGCCCCAGATGTCAGTTGCCACCCTTAATGGGAAGCAATTAAATATAAATATACAAGGTTATACCTCCAACAAAAAAGCAAATACACCAAAAAGCTTTTAAGTATAATAGAGGAGAATAAAGGTATAGCCAAAAAAAGTCAGGGGGCTGGAGGGAGGGTAACCAGGACTGTAAGTGTACACAACTGTATTATGTTCTTCATGTTTCACTGTTGCAGTCATCGCATTTGGGTAGATTCCCAAAGCTAAGGATGGGAGGAGGAATTTAGATAGCATTAGGACCAGCTATAAGGCCCTGCAAGACTGCAGCGGCAAAGCCAGCTCCGGATTTAGAGAAAATTGGCAAATGGTAATGCTTGGTGAAAGTATGTACAGAACTCCAAGTAGCAGCTTTTAGGATGTCTCTGGTAGGGACACCTCTGAGAAAGGCTGTAGAGGTAGATGCAGCCCTGGTTGAATGGGGTCTAATCCCCTGTGGGATAGATTTTCCATGGTGCTTATAGCAGAAATGAATGCAATGGCCTATCCATTTAGAAATGGTTTGCTTTGAAATAGCCTTCCCTCTGCCCCTGCAGCAAATGCCACCAGCAGTTGTTCAGATTTCCTTTGAGGTTTAGTCCTGTCCAAGTAAAATCTAAGTTGTCTGCGCATATCCAAGGAGTGCAGTATCCATTCTCCTTTGTTCTGTGGATTAGAAAAGAAGGTTGGCAAATGAATGGACTGATTAAGAGCCACACTGGATCCCACCTTGGGCATGAAAGAGGGATTGGTCCTGAGGGACACCCTGTCCGCATGAAAGATGATGAAAGGCTTCACTGCCATAAGGGCCTGTAATTCAGATACCCTTCTTGCTGAAGTGATTGCTAAAAGGAAAGCTGTTTTCCAAGAAAGGAATTTTAACTCTGCAGTTGCAGCTGGCTCAAAAGGAGGAAGTTTTTCCAATACAAAATTAAGGTCCTAGGCTGGAGTTGGGGCTCTCCTGGGTGGTCTTAAGTTTTTGGCACCTCTGAGGAACTGCTTGAGCAGTGCTTGAGCAGTGGGTGAGAAAACATGGGTGGTTCTGTGTTTTCATGAGCTGAAATGGCTGGTGTGAATTTTGATGGAGGAAAAGGAAAGGCCCTTCTGAAGCATCTCAGTTAAGTATTGAAGAATCTGAGGTAAATTGGGCACTGTTGTGGCAATCCCTTGAATTTGGTTCCAGGCACAGAATCTTTTCCATTTTTTCAGCATAAGACTTTCTAGTACTAGGCCTCCTTGCCTCCAAAATGACATCCAACACTTGTTTACTGAGGGATGGTAAGGGAGAGAGTAGGTAATTAGCCAGGCTGCCAGGTTCAGGGTCTGAAGCTGAGGGTGCAGAATCTGGCTCTCCTGCTAAGACAGCAGGTTAAGGGTCTGAGATAGGTGCCATGAGGCCAGCTGTGGCACACTGCGCAAGTGGGGGTACCAGTGTTGGCGTAGCCAGTCTGGTGCAATCAGTATCATCCTTGGTTTGTCCTGTTTGATCTTTAGTAGTACTTTGGAGAGGAGAGGCAGAGGAGGAAAGGCATAATCTAATAGATTTTTCCAGATGAAGGACACAGCATCCACTTTCTAAGCTTGTTTGTGAGGAGTCCTTGTGCAGAATTTCTCCAATTTGGTAGTTCTGGGGGGAGGCAAACAGGTCCATATCTGGGATCCCCCATTTATTGATCAACGTGTTGAAAATCTTTGGTTCCAGTTTCCACTCATGTGGGTCCATGAGATTTCTGCTTAGTTCACCTGCCAGTGTATTTAGTTTTCTGGGCAGGAATTGAGCCTGTAGATGCACCTGGTAGCTAAAGGCTGTGTTCCACAGAGCCATGGCTAGTCTGCAGAGGGGGTAAGAATGGGTACTCCCTGCTTGTTTATGTACCACATAACAGTGGCGTTGTCCATCTTTACCATTAATTATCCTGGAAGAATGTGGTCCTTGAAGGCTGTCAGAGCATTCTGTACAGCTAAAATTTCTTTTTGATTGATATGCAGGTGCATTTGACTTGGGTTCCATTTGCTTTGAATGCACTTCCCTGTCAGGTGAGCCCCCATGCATAGTTTGATGCATCTGTTGTTAGGGTTTGGGCAGCAGGGGGTAGAGTGAATGGTAGTCCCTTGTTTTGGTGGCAGGCCTCTGTCCACCAAACGAATTCTAATCATAGGCAAGGTATGATAGGAATCATTGCTTCTAGATCCTGAGAATGTTGACACCATAGGCTTTTTAGAAACCATTGTAGTTTCCTCATATGCAGTCTTGCATATGGAATTAGTAGAATGCACGAGGCCATGAACCCCAAGGTTTGCAGTATTTGCCTGGCAGATAGCAGGGTTTTTGTGGCCACTAGTTTGAAGTAAGTTGTCAAATGAATTTGTTTCTCTGGCATGAGGAAAGCCATCTGGGAAGTTGTGTTCAAGCTTGCTCCCAGGAATATAAGTTGTTGACAGGGTACCAGATGTAATTTCTTTTCGTTTATGGTGTACCCCAGACAAGTTAACACCTTTTGTACAAATGCCAGATGATTCAGAAGTATATCCTGACTTTCTGCCTGAATTAGACAATCGTCCACGTATGGGTATATTTGAATATTTCTTTGCCTACAAAATGCAATGACTGTAGCTAGGTACTTTGTGAATACCCTGGGTGCAGTAGATAAGCCAAAGGGTAGTGCAGAGAACAGATAGTGCATGCAGTTTGCTTTGAAAAGTATGTATTTTCTGCAAGACTCCCTGATTGGGATGTGCAGGTAGGCTTCCTTTAAATCCGGTATTGCCAACCAGGCATCTTTGCCTATAATGGGAAGCAACTGGTGAAGAGTTAGCATCTTGAATTTTGGAATCACGAAAAAGGTGTTTAGGATAGACAGGTCCAGGATAGGATGCCATGAGTTGTCTTTTTGGGTACCAGGAAAAAGTCTTGAGTAGAAACCTTGTCCCTTTTCCTCTTCTGGTACAGTCTGAATAGCCTTTAATCTTAAAAGAGATAGTACTTGCTTTTGAGCCTCTGCCCACTGATTTGGGGGTAGATCTGGCCAACCGTTTGGGGTCGGTAACGTGTGGAATTGAAATCTGTATCCTTGGAAAACTGTTTAAAACCAATTTGTCCTGGGTAATGAGTTCCCAGTTTTTTGCTTGCAGAGCAATCTTTCCCCCTAAAGGAGCAGTCAGTTGAGAAGTGCTTGGAATTTTTAAACTTAAGTCATTGAGACAGCTTACCATAGAGGGGAGTCTTACTACTCCCTGATTTGGAAGTGGGAGCCCCCCCACTGCTTAGTCCTGTGCGTACCCTGGGACTGAAGTCTGGGTGTTCTGCTGGTTCTGGGTTTGAACTGAGAAGGCCTGGAAGAGGCAGGAAAGGACTAATTTTTTGAACGCCAATGCCTACTCAATCTAGAAGGCTGCACTTGTAAGAAATCTTAAACAGTTTGCATAGATTTAGCTTTTTCCTCCATCTTTTTAAGAACTTCTTCTGCTTTGTTGCCAAACAGGCAGTCCTGATTTAAGGGAGCATCCAGCAATTTAGTTTTAACATGATCTGGCAAAGATTGCTCCTTAAGTCAAGCATGCCTTCTAAGTACAGACCCGGTGACAGCAGCCCTGCAAGATGCCTCTAGTGTATCAAGACCACATTGCAAAGTATGTTTTCCAACCTGTTCAGCAGAATGCATTAAATCCTGTAAATCCTTATTTTCAGCACAATCAGGATCAACATAATTTTCTGTTTAAACAATCCAATA